>NW_027517832.1:0-39262 GCF_048772815.1 Callospermophilus lateralis | reverse complement strand
ACTCTGTTTTCTGCTATATAGATAGATGTGTTTGGAATTCTAAATCAAACACGGTTTGTGCTAGCTCCTTGAAACTTGACAAAATGAAGTAGTTCTAAGTTCTATCTCTATGGTTTGTTTCCTCTTGAAGTACCCCATGCAGAGACTGGCGAAAAACACTTTCGTTTGAAAGGGGTTGCCAAGCGTCCAAAAAACTACTAGTTTGCTGAAATCTCAGCAAACATTTTTTCACCAAAACTTGATGATACTTGGTGGTAATGATCAGTTCACTAATCCCACTTGGCTGCCCAACTTTCACTCTTCTAGGTTCAAGCGTTCGTTTCCAGTAACACTTTGAATTTTTAGGTTTCACTCTGTTTTCTGCTATATAGATAGATGTGTTTGAAACTCTGAGTCAAACACGGTTTGTGCTAGCTGCGTGAAACTTGACAAAATGAAATAGTTCTAAGTTCTATCTCTATGGTTTGTTTCCTCTTGAAGTACCCCATGCACAGACTGGCGCAAAACACTTTCGTTTGAAAGGGGTTGCCAAGCTTCCAAAAAACTACTAGTTTGCTGAAATCTCAGCAAACATTTTTTCACCAAATCTTGATGATACTTGGTGGTAATGATCAGTTCACTAATCTCACTTGGCTGCCCAACTTTCACTCTTCTAGGTTCAAGCGTTCGTTTCCAGTAACACTTTGAATTTTTAGGTTTCACTCTGTTTTCTGCTACATAGATAGCTGTGTTTGGAATTCTAAATCAAACACTGTTTGTGCTAGCTCCTAGAAACTTGACCAAATGAAGTAGTTCTAAGTTCTTTCTCTATGGTTTGTTTCCTCTTGAAGTACCCCATGCAGAGACTGGCGAAAAACACTTTCGTTTGAAAGGGGTTGCCATGATTCCAAAAAACTACTAGTTTGCTGAAATCTCAGCAAACATTTTTTCACCAAAACTTGATGATACTTGGTGGTAATGATCAGTTCACTAATCCCACTTGGCTGCCCAACTTTCTCTCTTCTAGGTTCAAGCGTTCGTTTCCAGTAACACTTTGAATTTTTAGGTTTCACTCTGTTTTCTGCTATATAGATAGATGTGTTTGAAACTCTGAATCAAACATGGTTTGTGCTAGCTCCTTGAAACTTGACAAAATGAAGTAGTTCTAAGTTCTATCTCTATGGTTTGTTTCCTCTTGAAGTACCCCATGCAGAAACTGGCGAAAAACACTTTCGTTTGAATGGGGTTGCCAAGCTTCCAAAAAACTACTAGTTTTCTGAAATCTCAGCAAACATTTTTTCACCAAATCTTGATGATACTTGGTGGTAATGATCAGTTCACTAATCTCACTTGGCTGCCCAACTTTCACTCTTCTAGGTTCAAGCGTTCGTTTCCAGTAACACTTTGAATTTTTAGGTTTCACTCTGTTTTCTGCTACATAGATAGCTGTGTTTGGAATTCTAAATCAAACACTGTTTGTGCTAGCTCCTTGAAACTTGACCAAATGAAGTAGTTCTAAGTTCTATCTCTATGGTTTGTTTCCTCTTGAAGTACCCCATGCAGAAACTGGGGAAAAACAGTTTCGTTTGAAAGGGGTTTCCAAGCTTCCAAAAAACTACTAGTTTGCTGAAATCTCAGCAAACATTTTTTCACCAAAACTTGATGATACTTGGTGGTAATTATCAGTTCACTAATCCCACTTGGCAGCCCAACTTTCACTCTTCTAGGTTCAAGCGTTCGTTTCCAGTAACACTTTGAATTTTTAGGTTTCACTCTGTTTTCTGCTATATAGATAGATGTGTTCGGAATTCTAAATCAAACACGGTTTGTGCTAGCTCCTTGAAACTTGACCAAATGAAGTAGTTCTAAGTTCTATCTCTATGGTTTGTTTCCTCTTGAAGTACCCCATGCAGAGACTGGCGAAAAACAATTTCGTTTGAAAGGGGTTGCCAAGCGTCCAAAAAACTACTAGTTTGCTGAAATCTCAGCAAATATTTTTTCACCAAAACTTGATGATACTTGGTGGTAATGATCAGTTCACTAATCCCACTTGACTGCCCAACTTTCACTCTTCTAGGTTCAAGCATTCGTTTCCAGTAACACTTTGAATTTTTAGGTTTCACTCTGTTTTCTGCTATATAGATAGATGTGTTTGGAATTCTAAATCAAACACGGTTTGTGCTAGTTCCTTGAAACTTGACCAAATGAAGTAGTTCTAAGTTCTATCTCTATGGTTTGTTTCCTCTTGAAGTACCCCATGAGAGACTGGCGAAAAGCCCTTTCGTTTGAAAGGGGTTGCCAAGCGTCCAAAAAACTACTAGTTTGCTGAAATCTCAGCAAATATTTTTTCACCAAAACTTGATGATACTTGGTGGTAATGATCAGTTCACTAATCCCACTTGGCTGCCCAACTTTCACTCTTCTAGGTTCAGGCGTTCGTTTCCAGTAACACTTTGAATTTTTAGGTTTCACTCTGTTTTCTGCTATATAGATAGATGTGTTTGAAACTCTGAGTCAAACACGGTTTGTGCTAGCTGCGTGAAACTTGACAAAATGAAATAGTTCTAAGTTCTATCTCTATGGTTTGTTTCCTCTTGAAGTACCCCATGCAGAGACTGGCGCAAAACACTTTCGTTTGAAAGGGGTTGCCAAGCTTCCAAAAAACTACTAGTTTGATGAAATCTCAGCAACCTTTTTTTCACCAAATCTTGATGATACTTGGTGGTAATGATCAGTTCACTAATCTCACTTGGCTGCCCAACCCCAACTTTCACTCTTCTAGGTTCAAGCGTTCGTTTCCAGTAACACTTTGAATTTTTAGGTTTCACTCTGTTTTCTGCTACATAGATAGCTGTGTTTGGAATTCTAAATCAAACACTGTTTGTGCTAGCTCCTTGAAACTTGACCAAATGAAGTAGTTCTAAGTTCTATCTCTATGGTTTGTTTCCTCTTGAAGTACCCCATGCAGAGACTGGGGAAAACAGTTTCGTTTGAAAGGGGTTGCCAAGCTTCCAAAAAACTACTAGTTTGCTGAAATCTCAGCAAACATTTTTTCACCAAAACTTGATGATACTTGGTGGTAATGATCAGTTCACTAATCCCACTTGGCTGCCCAACTTTCACTCTTCTAGGTTCAAGCGTTCGTTTCCAGTAACACTTTGAATTTTTAGGTTTCACTCTGTTTTCTGCTATATAGATAGATGTGTTTGAAACTCTGAGTCAAACACGGTTTGTGCTAGCTGCTTGAAACTTGACCAAATGAAGTAGTTCTAAGTTCTATCTCTATGTTTGTTTCCTCTTGAAGTACCCCATGCAGAGACTGGCGAAAACACTTTCGTTTGAAAGGGGTTGCCAAGCGTCCAAAAAACTACTAGTTTGCTGAAATCTCAGCAAACATTTTTTCACCAAAACTTGATGATACTTGGTGGTAATGATCAGTTCACTAATCCCACTTGGCTGCCCAACTTTCACTCTTCTAGGTTCAAGCGTTCGTTTCCACTAACATTTTGAATTTTAGGTTTCACTCTGTTCTGCTATATAGATAGATGTGTTTGAAACTCTGAGTCAAACACGGTTTGTGCTAGCTCCTTGAAACTTGACCAAATGAAGTAGTTCTAAGTTCTATCTCTATGGTTTGTTTCCTCTTGAAGTACCCCATGCAGAGACTGGCGAAAACACTTTCGTTTGAAAGGGGTTGCCAAGCGTCCAAAAAACTACTAGTTTGCTGAAATCTCAGCAAACATTTTTTCACCAAAACTTGATGATACTTGGTGGTAATGATCAGTTCACTAATCCCACTTGACTGCCCAACTTTCACTCTTCTAGGTTCAAGCGTTCGTTTCCAGTAACACTTTGAATTTTTAGGTTTCACTCTGTTTTCTGCTATATAGATAGATGTGTTTGGAATTCTAAATCAAACACGGTTTGTGCTAGTTCCTTGAAACTTGACCAAATGAAGTAGTTCTAAGTTCTATCTCTATGGTTTGTTTCCTCTTGAAGTACCCCATGAGAGACTGGCGAAAAACACTTTCGTTTGAAAGGGGTTGCCAAGCGTCCAAAAAACTACTAGTTTGCTGAAATCTCAGCAAATATTTTTTCACCAAAAACTTGATGATACTTGGTGGTAATGATCAGTTCACTAATCCCACTTGGCTGCCCAACTTTCACTCTTCTAGGTTCAAGCGTTCGTTTCCAGTAACACTTTGAATTTTTAGGTTTCACTCTGTTTTCTGCTATATAGATAGATGTGTTTGAAACTCTGAGTCAAACACGGTTTGTGCTAGCTGCCTGAAACCTGACAAAATGAAATAGTTCTAAGTTCTATCTCTATGGTTTGTTTCCTCTTGAAGTACCCCATGCAGAGACTGGCGCAAAACACTTTCGTTTGAAAGGGGTTGCCAAGCTTCCAAAAAACTACTAGTTTGCTGAAATCTCAGCAAACATTTTTTCACCAAATCTTGATGATACTTGGTGGTAATGATCAGTTCACTAATCTCTCTTGGCTGCCCAACTTTCACTGTTCTAGGTTCAAGCGTTCGTTTCCAGTAACACTTTGAATTTTTAGGTTTCACTCTGTTTTCTGCTACATAGATAGCTGTGTTTGGAATTCTAAATCAAACACTGTTTGTGCTAGCTCCTTGAAACTTGACCAAATGAAGTAGTTCTAAGTTCTGTCTCTATGGTTTGTTTCCTCTTGAAGTACCCCATGCAGAGACTGGCGAAAAACACTTTCGTTTGAAAGGGGTTGCCAAGATTCCAAAAAACTACTAGTTTGCTGAAATCTCAGCAAACATTTTTTTCACCAAATCTTGATGATACTTGGTTGTAATGATCAGTTCACTAATCCCACTTGGCTGCCCAACTTTCACTCTTCTAGGTTCAAGCGTTCGTTTCCAGAAACACTTTGAATTTTTAGGTTTCACTCTGTTTTCTGCTATATAGATAGATGTGTTTGAAACTCTGAGTCAAACACGGTTTGTGCTAGCTGCTTGAAACTTGACCAAATGAAGTAGTTCTAAGTTCTATCTCTATGGTTTGTTTCCTCTTGAAGTACCCCATGCAGAGACTGGCGAAAAACACTTTCGTTTGAAAGGGGTTGCCAAGCGTCAAAAAACTACTAGTTTGCTGAAATCTCAGCAAACATTTTTTCACCAAAACTTGATGATACTTGGTGGTAATGATCAGTTCACTAATCCCACTTGGCTGCCCAACTTTCACTCTTCTAGGTTCAAGCGTTCGTTTCCAGTAATATTTTGAATTTTTAGGTTTCACTCTGTTTTCTGCTATATAGATAGATGTGTTTGGAATTCTAAATCAAACACGGTTTGTGCTAGCTCGTTGAAACTTGACCAAATGAAGTAGTTCTAAGTTCTATCTCTATGGTTTGTTTCCTCTTGAAGTACCCCATGCAGAGACTGGCGAAAAACACTTTCGTTTGAAAGGGGTTGCCAAGCGTCCAAAAAACTACTAGTTTGCTGAAATCTCAGCAAACATTTTTTCACCAAAACTTGATGATACTTGGTGGTAATGATCAGTTCACTAATCCCACTTGACTGCCCAACTTTCACTCTTCTAGGTTCAAGCGTTCGTTTCCAGTAACACTTTGAATTTTTAGGTTTCACTCTGTTTTCTGCTATATAGGTAGATGTGTTTGGAATTCTAAATCAAACACGGTTTGTGCTAGTTCCTTGAAACTTGACCAAATGAAGTAGTTCTAAGTTCTATCTCTATGGTTTGTTTCCTCTTGAAGTACCCCATGAGAGACTGGCGAAAAACACTTTCGTTTGAAAGGGGTTGCCAAGCGTCCAAAAAACTACTAGTTTGCTGAAATCTCAGCAAATATTTTTTCACCAAAACTTGATAATACTTGGTGGTAATGATCAGTTCACTAATCCCACTTGGCTGCCCAACTTTCACTCTTCTAGGTTCAAGCGTTCGTTTCCAGTAACACTTTGAATTTTTAGGTTTCACTCTGTTTTCTGCTATATAGATAGATGTGTTTGAAACTCTGAGTCAAACACGGTTGGTGCTAGCTGCGTGAAACTTGACAAAATGAAATAGTTCTAAGTTCTATCTCTATGGTTTGTTTCCTCTTGAAGTACCCCATGCACAGACTGGCGCAAAAACACTTTCGTTTGAAAGGGGTTGCCAAGCTTCCAAAAAACTACTAGTTTGCTGAAATCTCAGCAAACATTTTTTCACCAAATCTTGATGATACTTGGTGGTAATGATCAGTTCACTAATCTCACTTGGCTGCCCAACTTTCACTCTTCTAGGTTCAAGCGTTCGTTTCCAGTAACACTTTGAATTTTTAGGTTTCACTCTGTTTTCTGCTACATAGATAGCTGTGTTTGGAATTCTAAATCAAACACTGTTTGTGCTAGCTCCTTGAACTTGACCAAATGAAGTAGTTCTAAGTTCTCTCTCTATGGTTTGTTTCCTCTTGAAGTACCCCATGCAGAGACTGGCGAAAAACACTTTCGTTTGAAAGGGGTTGCCAAGATTCCAAAAAACTACTAGTTTGCTGAAATCTCAGCAAACATTTTTTCACCAAAACTTGATGATACTTGGTGGTAATGATCAGTTCACTAATCCCACTTGGCTGCCCAACTTTCACTCTTCTAGGTTCAAACGTTCGTTTCCAGTAACACTTTGAATTTTTAGGTTTCACTCTGTTTTCTGCTATATAGATAGATGTGTTTGAAACTCTGAATCAAACACGGTTTGTGCTAGCTGCGTGAAACTTGACAAAATGAAATAGTTCTAAGTTCTATCTCTATGGTTTGTTTCCTCTTGAAGTACCCCATGCAGAGACTGGCGAAAAACAGTTTCGTTTGAAAGGGGTTGCCAAGCTTCCAAAAAACTACTAGTTTGCTGAAATCTCAGCAAACATTTTTTCACCAAACCTTGATGATACTTGGTGGTAATGATTAGTTCACTAAGCCCACTTGGCTGCCCAATTTTTACTCTTCTAGATTCACGCGTTTGTTTCCAGTAACACTTTGAATTTTTAGGTTTCACTCTGTTTTCTGCTTTATAGATAGATGTGTTTGGAATTCTAAATCAAACACGGTTTGTGCTAGCTCCTTGAAACTTGACCAAATGAAGTACTTCTAAGTTCTATCTCTATGGTTTGTTACCTCTTGAACTACCCCATGCAGAGACTGGCGAAAAACAGTTTCGTTTGAAAGGGGTTGCCAAGCGTCCAAAAAACTACTAGTTTGCTGAAATCTCAGCAAACATTTTTTCACCAAAACTTAATGATACTTGGTGGTAATGATCAGTTCACTAATCCCACTTGGCTGCCCAACTTTCACTCTTCTAGGTTCAAGCGTTCGTTTCCAGTAACACTTTGAATTTTTAGGTTTCACTCTGTTTTCTGCTATATAGATAGATGTGTTTGAAACTCTGAGTCAAACACGGTTTGTGCTAGCTGCGTGAAACTTGACAAAATGAAATAGTTCTAAGTTCTATCTCTATGGTTTGTTTCCTCTTGAAGTACCCCATGCAGAGACTGGCGCAAAACACTTTCGTTTGAAAGGGGTTGCCAAGCTTCCAAAAAACTACTAGTTTGCTGAAATCTCAGCAAACATTTTTTCACCAAATCTTGATGATACTTGGTGGTAATGATCAGTTCACTAATCTCACTTGGCTACCCAACTTTCACTCTTCTAGGTTCAAGCGTTCGTTTCCAGTAACACTTTGAATTTTTAGGTTTCACTCTGTTTTCTGCTACATAGATAGCTGTGTTTGGAATTCTAAATCAAACACTGTTTGTGCTAGCTCCTTGAAACTTGACCAAATGAAGTAGTTCTAAGTTCTATCTCTATGGTTTGTTTCCTCTTGAAGTACCCCATGCAGAGACTGGCGAAAAACAGTTTCGTTTGAAAGGGGTTGCCAAGCTTCCAAAAAACTACTAGTTTGCTGAAATCTCAGCAAACATTTTTTCACCAAACCTTGATGATACTTGGTGGTAATGATCAGTTCACTAAGCCCACTTGGCTGCCCAATTTTTACTCTTCTAGATTCACGCGTTCGTTTCCAGTAACACTTTGAATTTTTAGGTTTCACTCTGTTTTCTGCTATATAGATAGATGTGTTTGGAATTCTAAATCAAACACGGTTTGTGCTAGCTCCTTGAAACTTGACCAAATGAAGTACTTCTAAGTTCTATCTCTATGGTTTGTTTACTCTTGAAGTACCCCACGCAGAGACTGGCGAAAAACACTTTCGTTTGAAAGGGGTTGCCAAGCTTCCATAAAACTACTAGTTTGCTGAAATCTCAGCAAACATTTTTTCACCAAATCTTGATGATACTTGGTGGTAATGATCAGTTCACTAATCCCACTTGGCTGCCCAATTTTTACTCTTCCAGGTTCAAGCGTTCGTTTCCAGTAACACTTTGAATTTTTAGGTTTCACTCTGTTTTCTGCTATATAGATAGATGTGTTTGAAACTCTAAATCAAACACGGTTTGTGCTAGCTTTTTGAAACTTGACCAAATGAAGTAGTTCTAAGTTCTATCTCTATGGTTTGTTTCCTCTTGAAGTACCCCATGCAGAGACTGGCGAAAAACACTTTCGTTTGAAAGGGGTTGCCAAGCTTCCAAAAAACTACTAGTTTGCTGAAATCTCAGCAAACATTTTTTCACCAAATCTTGATGATAATTGGTGGTAATGATCAGTTCACTAAGCCCACTTGGCTGCCCAATTTTTACTCTTCTAGGTTCAAGCGTTCGTTTCCAGTAACACTTTGAATTTTTAGGTTTCACTCTGTTTTCTGCTATATAGATAGATGTGTTTGAATCTCTAAATCAAACACGGTTTGTGCTAGCTCCTGGAAACTTGACCAAATGAAGTAGTTCTAAGTTCTCTATGGTTTGTTTCCTCTTGAAATACCCCATGCAGAGACTGGCGCAAAACACTTTCGTTTGAAAGGGGTTGCCAAGATTCCAAAAAACTACTAGTTTGCTGAAATCTCAGCAAACATTTTTTCACCAAATCTTGATGATACTTGGTGGTAATGATAAGTTCACTAATCTCACTTGGCTGCCCAACTTTCACTCTTCTAGGTTCAAGCGTTCGTTTCCAATAACACTTTGAATTTTTGGGTTTCACTCTGTTTTCTGCTCTATAGATAGATGTGTTTGAAACTCTGAATCAAACACGGTTTGTGCTAGCTCCTTGAAACTTGACAAAACGAAGTAGTTCTAAGTTCTATCTCTATGGTTTGTTTCCTCTTGAAGTACCCAATGCAGAAACTGGCGAAAAACACTTTCGTTTGAATGGGGTTGCCAAGCTTCCAAAAAACTACTAGTTTTCTGAAATCTCAGCAAACATTTTTTTCACCAAATCTTGATGATACTTGGTGGTAATGATCAGTTCACTAATCTCACTTGGCTGCCCAACTTTCACTCTTCTAGGTTCAAGCGTTCATTTCCAGTAACACTTTGAATTTTTAGGTTTCACTCTGTTTTCTGCTACATAGATAGATGTGTTCGAAACTCTGAATCAAACACGGTTTGTGCTAGCTGCGTGAAACTTGATCAAATGAAGTAGTTCTAAGTTCTATCTCTATGGTTTGTTTCCTCTTGAAGTACCCCATGCAGAGACTGGCGAAAAACACTTTCGTTTGAAAGGGGTTGCCAAGCGTCCAAAAAACTACTAGTTTGCTGAAATCTCAGCAAACATTTTTTCACCAAAACTTGATGATACTTGGTGGTAATGATCAGTTCACTAATCCCACTTGGCTGCCCAACTTTCACTCTTCTAGGTTCAAGCGTTCGTTTCCAGTAACATTTTGAATTTTTAGGTTTCACTCTGTTTTCTGCTATATAGATAGATGTGTTTGGAATTCTAAATCAAACACGGTTTGTGCTAGCTCCTTGAAACTTGACAAAATGAAGTAGTTCTAAGTTCTATCTCTATGGTTTGTTTCCTCTTGAAGTACCCCATGCAGAGACTGGCGAAAAACACTTTCGTTTGAAAGGGGTTGCCAAGCGTCCAAAAAACTACTAGTTTGCTGAAATCTCAGCAAACATTTTTTCACCAAAACTTGATGATACTTGGTGGTAATGATCAGTTCACTAATCCCACTTGGCTGCCCAACTTTCACTCTTCTAGGTTCAAGCGTTCGTTTCCAGTAACACTTTGAATTTTTAGGTTTCACTCTGTTTTCTGCTATATAGATAGATGTGTTTGAAACTCTGAGTCAAACACGGTTTGTGCTAGCTGCGTGAAACTTGACAAAATGAAATAGTTCTAAGTTCTATCTCTATGGTTTGTTTCCTCTTGAAGTACCCCATGCACAGACTGGCGCAAAACACTTTCGTTTGAAAGGGGTTGCCAAGCTTCCAAAAAACTACTAGTTTGCTGAAATCTCAGCAAACATTTTTTCACCAAATCTTGATGATACTTGGTGGTAATGATCAGTTCACTAATCTCACTTGGCTGCCCAACTTTCACTCTTCTAGGTTCAAGCGTTCGTTTCCAGTAACACTTTGAATTTTTAGGTTTCACTCTGTTTTCTGCTACATAGATAGCTGTGTTTGGAATTCTAAATCAAACACTGTTTGTGCTAGCTCCTAGAAACTTGACCAAATGAAGTAGTTCTAAGTTCTTTCTCTATGGTTTGTTTCCTCTTGAAGTACCCCATGCAGAGACTGGCGAAAAACACTTTCGTTTGAAAGGGGTTGCCATGATTCCAAAAAACTACTAGTTTGCTGAAATCTCAGCAAACATTTTTTCACCAAAACTTGATGATACTTGGTGGTAATGATCAGTTCACTAATCCCACTTGGCTGCCCAACTTTCTCTCTTCTAGGTTCAAGCGTTCGTTTCCAGTAACACTTTGAATTTTTAGGTTTCACTCTGTTTTCTGCTATATAGATAGATGTGTTTGAAACTCTGAATCAAACATGGTTTGTGCTAGCTCCTTGAAACTTGACAAAATGAAGTAGTTCTAAGTTCTATCTCTATGGTTTGTTTCCTCTTGAAGTACCCCATGCAGAAACTGGCGAAAAACACTTTCGTTTGAATGGGGTTGCCAAGCTTCCAAAAAACTACTAGTTTTCTGAAATCTCAGCAAACATTTTTTCACCAAATCTTGATGATACTTGGTGGTAATGATCAGTTCACTAATCTCACTTGGCTGCCCAACTTTCACTCTTCTAGGTTCAAGCGTTCGTTTCCAGTAACACTTTGAATTTTTAGGTTTCACTCTGTTTTCTGCTACATAGATAGCTGTGTTTGGAATTCTAAATCAAACACTGTTTGTGCTAGCTCCTTGAAACTTGACCAAATGAAGTAGTTCTAAGTTCTATCTCTATGGTTTGTTTCCTCTTGAAGTACCCCATGCAGAAACTGGGGAAAAACAGTTTCGTTTGAAAGGGGTTTCCAAGCTTCCAAAAAACTACTAGTTTGCTGAAATCTCAGCAAACATTTTTTCACCAAAACTTGATGATACTTGGTGGTAATTATCAGTTCACTAATCCCACTTGGCAGCCCAACTTTCACTCTTCTAGGTTCAAGCGTTCGTTTCCAGTAACACTTTGAATTTTTAGGTTTCACTCTGTTTTCTGCTATATAGATAGATGTGTTCGGAATTCTAAATCAAACACGGTTTGTGCTAGCTCCTTGAAACTTGACCAAATGAAGTAGTTCTAAGTTCTATCTCTATGGTTTGTTTCCTCTTGAAGTACCCCATGCAGAGACTGGCGAAAAACAATTTCGTTTGAAAGGGGTTGCCAAGCGTCCAAAAAACTACTAGTTTGCTGAAATCTCAGCAAATATTTTTTCACCAAAACTTGATGATACTTGGTGGTAATGATCAGTTCACTAATCCCACTTGACTGCCCAACTTTCACTCTTCTAGGTTCAAGCATTCGTTTCCAGTAACACTTTGAATTTTTAGGTTTCACTCTGTTTTCTGCTATATAGATAGATGTGTTTGGAATTCTAAATCAAACACGGTTTGTGCTAGTTCCTTGAAACTTGACCAAATGAAGTAGTTCTAAGTTCTATCTCTATGGTTTGTTTCCTCTTGAAGTACCCCATGAGAGACTGGCGAAAAGCCCTTTCGTTTGAAAGGGGTTGCCAAGCGTCCAAAAAACTACTAGTTTGCTGAAATCTCAGCAAATATTTTTTCACCAAAACTTGATGATACTTGGTGGTAATGATCAGTTCACTAATCCCACTTGGCTGCCCAACTTTCACTCTTCTAGGTTCAGGCGTTCGTTTCCAGTAACACTTTGAATTTTTAGGTTTCACTCTGTTTTCTGCTATATAGATAGATGTGTTTGAAACTCTGAGTCAAACACGGTTTGTGCTAGCTGCGTGAAACTTGACAAAATGAAATAGTTCTAAGTTCTATCTCTATGGTTTGTTTCCTCTTGAAGTACCCCATGCAGAGACTGGCGCAAAACACTTTCGTTTGAAAGGGGTTGCCAAGCTTCCAAAAAACTACTAGTTTGATGAAATCTCAGCAACCTTTTTTTCACCAAATCTTGATGATACTTGGTGGTAATGATCAGTTCACTAATCTCACTTGGCTGCCCAACTTTCACTCTTCTAGGTTCAAGCGTTCGTTTCCAGTAACACTTTGAATTTTTAGGTTTCACTCTGTTTTCTGCTACATAGATAGCTGTGTTTGGAATTCTAAATCAAACACTGTTTGTGCTAGCTCCTTGAAACTTGACCAAATGAAGTAGTTCTAAGTTCTATCTCTATGGTTTGTTTCCTCTTGAAGTACCCCATGCAGAGACTGGGGAAAAACAGTTTCGTTTGAAAGGGGTTGCCAAGCTTCCAAAAAACTACTAGTTTGCTGAAATCTCAGCAAACATTTTTTCACCAAAACTTGATGATACTTGGTGGTAATGATCAGTTCACTAATCCCACTTGGCTGCCCAACTTTCACTCTTCTAGGTTCAAGCGTTCGTTTCCAGTAACACTTTGAATTTTTAGGTTTCACTCTGTTTTCTGCTATATAGATAGATGTGTTTGAAACTCTGAGTCAAACACGGTTTGTGCTAGCTGCTTGAAACTTGACCAAATGAAGTAGTTCTAAGTTCTATCTCTATGGTTTGTTTCCTCTTGAAGTACCCCATGCAGAGACTGGCGAAAAACACTTTCGTTTGAAAGGGGTTGCCAAGCGTCCAAAAAACTACTAGTTTGCTGAAATCTCAGCAAACATTTTTTCACCAAAACTTGATGATACTTGGTGGTAATGATCAGTTCACTAATCCCACTTGGCTGCCCAACTTTCACTCTTCTAGGTTCAAGCGTTCGTTTCCACTAACATTTTGAATTTTTAGGTTTCACTCTGTTTTCTGCTATATAGATAGATGTGTTTGAAACTCTGAGTCAAACACGGTTTGTGCTAGCTCCTTGAAACTTGACCAAATGAAGTAGTTCTAAGTTCTATCTCTATGGTTTGTTTCCTCTTGAAGTACCCCATGCAGAGACTGGCGAAAAACACTTTCGTTTGAAAGGGGTTGCCAAGCGTCCAAAAAACTACTAGTTTGCTGAAATCTCAGCAAACATTTTTTCACCAAAACTTGATGATACTTGGTGGTAATGATCAGTTCACTAATCCCACTTGACTGCCCAACTTTCACTCTTCTAGGTTCAAGCGTTCGTTTCCAGTAACACTTTGAATTTTTAGGTTTCACTCTGTTTTCTGCTATATAGATAGATGTGTTTGGAATTCTAAATCAAACACGGTTTGTGCTAGTTCCTTGAAACTTGACCAAATGAAGTAGTTCTAAGTTCTATCTCTATGGTTTGTTTCCTCTTGAAGTACCCCATGAGAGACTGGCGAAAAACACTTTCGTTTGAAAGGGGTTGCCAAGCGTCCAAAAAACTACTAGTTTGCTGAAATCTCAGCAAATATTTTTTCACCAAAACTTGATGATACTTGGTGGTAATGATCAGTTCACTAATCCCACTTGGCTGCCCAACTTTCACTCTTCTAGGTTCAAGCGTTCGTTTCCAGTAACACTTTGAATTTTTAGGTTTCACTCTGTTTTCTGCTATATAGATAGATGTGTTTGAAACTCTGAGTCAAACACGGTTTGTGCTAGCTGCCTGAAACCTGACAAAATGAAATAGTTCTAAGTTCTATCTCTATGGTTTGTTTCCTCTTGAAGTACCCCATGCAGAGACTGGCGCAAAACACTTTCGTTTGAAAGGGGTTGCCAAGCTTCCAAAAAACTACTAGTTTGCTGAAATCTCAGCAAACATTTTTTCACCAAATCTTGATGATACTTGGTGGTAATGATCAGTTCACTAATCTCTCTTGGCTGCCCAACTTTCACTGTTCTAGGTTCAAGCGTTCGTTTCCAGTAACACTTTGAATTTTTAGGTTTCACTCTGTTTTCTGCTACATAGATAGCTGTGTTTGGAATTCTAAATCAAACACTGTTTGTGCTAGCTCCTTGAAACTTGACCAAATGAAGTAGTTCTAAGTTCTGTCTCTATGGTTTGTTTCCTCTTGAAGTACCCCATGCAGAGACTGGCGAAAAACACTTTCGTTTGAAAGGGGTTGCCAAGATTCCAAAAAACTACTAGTTTGCTGAAATCTCAGCAAACATTTTTTCACCAAATCTTGATGATACTTGGTTGTAATGATCAGTTCACTAATCCCACTTGGCTGCCCAACTTTCACTCTTCTAGGTTCAAGCGTTCGTTTCCAGAAACACTTTGAATTTTTAGGTTTCACTCTGTTTTCTGCTATATAGATAGATGTGTTTGAAACTCTGAGTCAAACACGGTTTGTGCTAGCTGCTTGAAACTTGACCAAATGAAGTAGTTCTAAGTTCTATCTCTATGGTTTGTTTCCTCTTGAAGTACCCCATGCAGAGACTGGCGAAAAACACTTTCGTTTGAAAGGGGTTGCCAAGCGTCCAAAAAACTACTAGTTTGCTGAAATCTCAGCAAACATTTTTTCACCAAAACTTGATGATACTTGGTGGTAATGATCAGTTCACTAATCCCACTTGGCTGCCCAACTTTCACTCTTCTAGGTTCAAGCGTTCGTTTCCAGTAATATTTTGAATTTTTAGGTTTCACTCTGTTTTCTGCTATATAGATAGATGTGTTTGGAATTCTAAATCAAACACGGTTTGTGCTAGCTCGTTGAAACTTGACCAAATGAAGTAGTTCTAAGTTCTATCTCTATGGTTTGTTTCCTCTTGAAGTACCCCATGCAGAGACTGGCGAAAAACACTTTCGTTTGAAAGGGGTTGCCAAGCGTCCAAAAAACTACTAGTTTGCTGAAATCTCAGCAAACATTTTTTCACCAAAACTTGATGATACTTGGTGGTAATGATCAGTTCACTAATCCCACTTGACTGCCCAACTTTCACTCTTCTAGGTTCAAGCGTTCGTTTCCAGTAACACTTTGAATTTTTAGGTTTCACTCTGTTTTCTGCTATATAGGTAGATGTGTTTGGAATTCTAAATCAAACACGGTTTGTGCTAGTTCCTTGAAACTTGACCAAATGAAGTAGTTCTAAGTTCTATCTCTATGGTTTGTTTCCTCTTGAAGTACCCCATGAGAGACTGGCGAAAAACACTTTCGTTTGAAAGGGGTTGCCAAGCGTCCAAAAAACTACTAGTTTGCTGAAATCTCAGCAAATATTTTTTCACCAAAACTTGATAATACTTGGTGGTAATGATCAGTTCACTAATCCCACTTGGCTGCCCAACTTTCACTCTTCTAGGTTCAAGCGTTCGTTTCCAGTAACACTTTGAATTTTTAGGTTTCACTCTGTTTTCTGCTATATAGATAGATGTGTTTGAAACTCTGAGTCAAACACGGTTGGTGCTAGCTGCGTGAAACTTGACAAAATGAAATAGTTCTAAGTTCTATCTCTATGGTTTGTTTCCTCTTGAAGTACCCCATGCAGAGACTGGCGCAAAACACTTTCGTTTGAAAGGGGTTGCCAAGCTTCCAAAAAACTACTAGTTTGCTGAAATCTCAGCAAACATTTTTTCACCAAATCTTGATGATACTTGGTGGTAATGATCAGTTCACTAATCTCACTTGGCTGCCCAACTTTCACTCTTCTAGGTTCAAGCGTTCGTTTCCAGTAACACTTTGAATTTTTAGGTTTCACTCTGTTTTCTGCTACATAGATAGCTGTGTTTGGAATTCTAAATCAAACACTGTTTGTGCTAGCTCCTTGAAACTTGACCAAATGAAGTAGTTCTAAGTTCTCTCTCTATGGTTTGTTTCCTCTTGAAGTACCCCATGCAGAGACTGGCGAAAAACACTTTCGTTTGAAAGGGGTTGCCAAGATTCCAAAAAACTACTAGTTTGCTGAAATCTCAGCAAACATTTTTTCACCAAAACTTGATGATACTTGGTGGTAATGATCAGTTCACTAATCCCACTTGGCTGCCCAACTTTCACTCTTCTAGGTTCAAACGTTCGTTTCCAGTAACACTTTGAATTTTTAGGTTTCACTCTGTTTTCTGCTATATAGATAGATGTGTTTGAAACTCTGAATCAAACACGGTTTGTGCTAGCTGCGTGAAACTTGACAAAATGAAGTAGTTCTAAGTTCTATCTCTATGGTTTGTTTCCTCTTGAAGTACCCCATGCAGAGACTGGCGAAAAACACTTTCGTTTGAAAGGGGTTGCCAAGCGTCCAAAAAACTACTAGTTTGCTGAAATCTCAGCAAACATTTTTTCACCAAAACTTGATGATACTTGGTGGTAATGATCAGTTCACTAATCCCACTTGGCTGCCCAACTTTCACTCTTCTAGGTTCAAGCGTTCGTTTCCAGTAACATTTTGAATTTTTAGGTTTCACTCTGTTTTCTGCTATATAGATAGATGTGTTTGGAATTCTAAATCAAACACGGTTTCTGATAGCTCCTTGAAACTTGACAAAATGAAGTAGTTCTAAGTTCTATCTCTATGGTTTGTTTCCTCTTGAAGTACCCCATGCAGAGACTGGCGAAAAACACTTTCGTTTGAAAGGGGTTGCCAAGCGTCCAAAAAACTACTAGTTTGCTGAAATCTCAGCAAACATTTTTTCACCAAAACTTGATGATACTTGGTGGTAATGATCAGTTCACTAATCCCACTTGGCTGCCCAACTTTCACTCTTCTAGGTTCAAGCGTTCGTTTCCAGTAACACTTTGAATTTTTAGGTTTCACTCTGTTTTCTGCTATATAGATAGATGTGTTTGAAACTCTGAGTCAAACACGGTTGGTGCTAGCTGCGTGAAACTTGACAAAATGAAATAGTTCTAAGTTCTATCTCTATGGTTTGTTTCCTCTTGAAGTACCCCATGCACAGACTGGCGCAAAACACTTTCGTTTGAAAGGGGTTGCCAAGCTTCCAAAAAACTACTAGTTTGCTGAAATCTCAGCAAACATTTTTTCACCAAATCTTGATGATACTTGGTGGTAATGATCAGTTCACTAATCTCACTTGGCTGCCCAACTTTCACTCTTCTAGGTTCAAGCGTTCGTTTCCAGTAACACTTTGAATTTTTAGGTTTCACTCTGTTTTCTGCTACATAGATAGCTGTGTTTGGAATTCTAAATCAAACACTGTTTGTGCTAGCTCCTTGAAACTTGACCAAATGAAGTAGTTCTAAGTTCTCTCTCTATGGTTTGTTTCCTCTTGAAGTACCCCATGCAGAGACTGGCGAAAAACACTTTCGTTTGAAAGGGGTTGCCAAGCTTCCAAAAAACTACTAGTTTGCTGAAATCTCAGCAAACATTTTTTCACCAAATCTTGATGATAATTGGTGGTAATGATCAGTTCACTAAGCCCACTTGGCTGCCCAATTTTTACTCTTCTAGGTTCAAGCGTTCGTTTCCAGTAACACTTTGAATTTTTAGGTTTCACTCTGTTTTCTGCTATATAGATAGATGTGTTTGAATCTCTAAATCAAACACGGTTTGTGCTAGCTCCTGGAAACTTGACCAAATGAAGTAGTTCTAAGTTCTCTATGGTTTGTTTCCTCTTGAAATACCCCATGCAGAGACTGGCGCAAAACACTTTCGTTTGAAAGGGGTTGCCAAGATTTCAAAAAACTACTAGTTTGCTGAAATCTCAGCAAACATTTTTTAACCAAATCTTGATGATACTTGGTGGTAATGATAAGTTCACTAATGTCACTTGGCTGCCCAACTTTCACTCTTCTAGGTTCAAGCGTTCGTTTCCAGTAACACTTTGAATTTTTGGGTTTCACTCTGTTTTCTGCTCTATAGATAGATGTGTTTGAAACTCTGAATCAAACACGGTTTGTGCTAGCTCCTTGAAACTTGACAAAACGAAGTAGTTCTAAGTTCTATCTCTATGGTTTGTTTCCTCTTGAAGTACCCAATGCAGAAACTGGCGAAAAACACTTTCGTTTGAATGGGGTTGCCAAGCTTCCAAAAAACTACTAGTTTTCTGAAATCTCAGCAAACATTTTTTTCACCAAATCTTGATGATACTTGGTGGTAATGATCAGTTCACTAATCTCACTTGGCTGCCCAACTTTCACTCTTCTAGGTTCAAGCGTTCGTTTCCAGTAACACTTTGAATTTTTAGGTTTCACTCTGTTTTCTGCTACATAGATAGCTGTGTTTGGAATTCTAAATCAAACACTGTTTGTGCTAGCTCCTTGAAACTTGACCAAATGAAGTAGTTCTAAGTTCTATCTCTATGGTTTGTTTCCTCTTGAAGTACCCCATGCAGAGACTGGCGAAAAACAGTTTCGTTTGAAAGGGGTTGCCAAGCGTCCAAAAAACTACCAGTTTGCTGAAATCTCAGCAAACATTTTTTCACCAAAACTTGATGATACTTGGTGGTAATGATCAGTTCACTAATCCCACTTGGCTGCCCAGCTTTCTCTCTTCTAGGTTCAAGCGTTCGTTTCCAGTAACACTTTGAATTTTTAGGTTTCACTCTGTTTTCTGCTATATAGATAGATGTGTTTGAAACTCTGAATCAAACACGGTTTGTGCTAGCTCCTTGAAACTTGACCAAATGAAGTAGTTCTAAGTTCTATTTCTATGGTTTGTTTCCTCTTGAAGTACCCCATGCAGAGACTGGCAAAAAACACTTTCGTTTGAAAGGGGTTGCCAAGCGTCCAAAAAACTACTAGTTTGCTGAAATCTCAGCAAACATTTTTTCACCAAAACTTGATGATACTTGGTGGTAATGATCAGTTCACTAATCCCACTTGGCTGCCCAACTTTCACTCTTCTAGGTTCAAGCGTTCGTATCCAGTAACATTTTGAATTTTTAGGTTTCACTCTGTTTTCTGCTATATAGATAGATGTGTTTGGAATTCTAAATCAAACACGGTTTGTGCTAGCTCCTTGAAACTTGACCAAATGAAGTAGTTCTAAGTTCTATCTCTATGGTTTGTTTCCTCTTGAAGTACCCCATGCATAGACTGGCGAAAAACACTTTCGTTTGAAAGGGGTTGCCAAGCGTCCAAAAAACTACTAGTTTGCTGAAATCTCAGCAAAAATTTTTTCACCAAAACTTGATGATACTTGGTGGTAATGATCAGTTCACTAATCCCACTTGGCTGCCCAACTTTCACTCTTCTAGGTTCAAGCGTTCATTTCCAGTAACACTTTGAATTTTTAGGTTTCACTCTGTTTTCTGCTATATAGATAGATGTGTTCGAAACTCTGAATCAAACACGGTTTGTGCTAGCTGCGTGAAACTTGATCAAATGAAGTAGTTCTAAGTTCTATCTCTATGGTTTGTTTCCTCTTGAAGTACCCCATGCAGAGACTGGCGAAAAACACTTTCGTTTGAAAGGGGTTGCCAAGCGTCCAAAAAACTACTAGTTTGCTGAAATCTCAGCAAACATTTTTTCACCAAAACTTGATGATACTTGGTGGTAATGATCAGTTCACTAATCCCACTTGGCTGCCCAACTTTCACTCTTCTAGGTTCAAGCGTTCGTTTCCAGTAACATTTTGAATTTTTAGGTTTCACTCTGTTTTCTGCTATATAGATAGATGTGTTTGGAATTCTAAATCAAACACGGTTTGTGATAGCTCCTTGAAACTTGACAAAATGAAGTAGTTCTAAGTTCTATCTCTATGGTTTGTTTCCTCTTGAAGTACCCCATGCAGAGACTGGCGAAAAACACTTTCGTTTGAAAGGGGTTGCCAAGCGTCCAAAAAACTACTAGTTTGCTGAAATCTCAGCAAACATTTTTTCACCAAAACTTGATGATACTTGGTGGTAATGATCAGTTCACTAATCCCACTTGGCTGCCCAACTTTCACTCTTCTAGGTTCAAGCGTTCGTTTCCAGTAACACTTTGAATTTTTAGGTTTCACTCTGTTTTCTGCTATATAGATAGATGTGTTTGAAACTCTGAGTCAAACACGGTTGGTGCTAGCTGCGTGAAACTTGACAAAATGAAATAGTTCTAAGTTCTATCTCTATGGTTTGTTTCCTCTTGAAGTACCCCATGCACAGACTGGCGCAAAACACTTTCGTTTGAAAGGGGTTGCCAAGCTTCCAAAAAACTACTAGTTTGCTGAAATCTCAGCAAACATTTTTTCACCAAATCTTGATGATACTTGGTGGTAATGATCAGTTCACTAATCTCACTTGGCTGCCCAACTTTCACTCTTCTAGGTTCAAGCGTTCGTTTCCAGTAACACTTTGAATTTTTAGGTTTCACTCTGTTTTCTGCTACATAGATAGCTGTGTTTGGAATTCTAAATCAAACACTGTTTGTGCTAGCTCCTTGAAACTTGACCAAATGAAGTAGTTCTAAGTTCTCTCTCTATGGTTTGTTTCCTCTTGAAGTACCCCATGCAGAGACTGGCGAAAAACACTTTCGTTTGAAAGGGGTTGCCAAGATTCCAAAAAACTACTAGTTTGCTGAAATCTCAGCAAACATTTTTTCACCAAAACTTGATGATACTTGGTGGTAATGATCAGTTCACTAATCCCACTTGGCTGCCCAACTTTCTCTCTTCTAGGTTCAAGCGTTCGTTTCCAGTAACACTTTGAATTTTTAGGATTCACTCTGTTTTCTGCTATATAGATAGATGTGTTTGAAACTCTGAATCAAACATGGTTTGTGCTAGCTCCTTGAAACTTGACAAAATGAAGTAGTTCTAAGTTCTATCTCTATGGTTTGTTTCCTCTTGAAGTACCCCATGCAGAAACTGGCGAAAAACACTTTCGTTTGAATGGGGTTGCCAAGCTTCCAAAAAACTACTAGTTTTCTGAAATCTCAGCAAACATTTTTTCACCAAATCTTGATGATACTTGGTGGTAATGATCAGTTCACTAATCTCACTTGGCTGCCCAACTTTCACTCTTCTAGGTTCAAGCGTTCGTTTCCAGTAACACTTTGAATTTTTAGGTTTCACTCTGTTTTCTGCTATATAGATAGATGTGTTTGAAACTCTGAGTCAAACACGGTTTGTGCTAGCTGCGTGAAACTTGACAAAATGAAATAGTTCTAAGTTCTATCTCTATGGTTTGTTTCCTCTTGAAGTACCCCATGCAGAGACTGGCGAAAAACACTTTCGTTTGAAAGGGGTTGCCAAGCTTCCAAAAAACTACTAGTTTGCTGAAATCTCAGCAAACATTTTTTCACCAAAACTTGATGATACTTGGTGGTAATGATCAGTTCACTAATCCCACTTGGCTGCCCAACTTTCACTCTTCTAGGTTCAAGCGTTCGTTTCCAGTAACACTTTGAATTTTTAGGTTTCACTCTGTTTTCTGCTATATAGAGAGATGTGTTTGGAATTCTAAATCAAACACGGTTTGTGCTAGCTCCTTGAAACTTGACCAAATGAAGTAGTTCTAAGTTCTCTCTCTATGGTTTGTTTCCTCTTGAAGTACCCCATGCAGAGACTGGCGAAAAACACTTTCGTTTGAAAGGGGTTGCCATGATTCCAAAAAACTACTAGTTTGCTGAAATCTCAGCAAACATTTTTTCACCAAAACTTGATGATACTTGGTGGTAATGATCAGTTCACTAATCCCACTTGGCTGCCCAACTTTCTCTCTTCTAGGTTCAAGCGTTCGTTTCCAGTAACACTTTGAATTTTTAGGTTTCACTCTGTTTTCTGCTATATAGATAGATGTGTTTGAAACTCTGAATCAAACATGGTTTGTGCTAGCTCCTTGAAACTTGACAAAATGAAGTAGTTCTAAGTTCTATCTCTATGGTTTGTTTCCTCTTGAAGTACCCCATGCAGAAACTGGCGAAAAACACTTTCGTTTGAATGGGGTTGCCAAGCTTCCAAAAAACTACTAGTTTTCTGAAATCTCAGCAAACATTTTTTCACCAAATCTTGATGATACTTGGTGGTAATGATCAGTTCACTAATCTCACTTGGCTGCCCAACTTTCACTCTTCTAGGTTCAAGCGTTCGTTTCCAGTAACACTTTGAATTTTTAGGTTTCACTCTGTTTTCTGCTACATAGATAGCTGTGTTTGGAATTCTAAATCAAACACTGTTTGTGCTAGCTCCTTGAAACTTGACCAAATGAAGTAGTTCTAAGTTCTATCTCTATGGTTTGTTTCCTCTTGAAGTACCCCATGCAGAGACTGGGGAAAAACAGTTTCGTTTGAAAGGGGTTTCCAAGCTTCCAAAAAACTACTAGTTTGCTGAAATCTCAGCAAACATTTTTTCACCAAAACTTGATGATACTTGGTGGTAATGATCAGTTCACTAATCCCACTTGGCTGCCCAACTTTCACTCTTCTAGGTTCAAGCGTTCGTTTCCAGTAACACTTTGAATTTTTAGGTTTCACTCTGTTTTCTGCTATATAGATAGATGTGTTCGGAATTCTAAATCAAACACGGTTTGTGCTAGCTCCTTGAAACTTGACCAAATGAAGTAGTTCTAAGTTCTATCTCTATGGTTTGTTTCCTCTTGAAGTACCCCATGCAGAGACTGGCGAAAAACACTTTCGTTTGAAAGGGGTTGCCAAGCGTCCAAAAAACTACTAGTTTGCTGAAATCTCAGCAAACATTTTTTCACCAAAACTTGATGATACTTGGTGGTAATGATCAGTTCACTAATCCCACTTGACTGCCCAACTTTCACTCTTCTAGGTTCAAGCATTCGTTTCCAGTAACACTTTGAATTTTTAGGTTTCACTCTGTTTTCTGCTATATAGATAGATGTGTTTGGAATTCTAAATCAAACACGGTTTGTGCTAGTTCCTTGAAACTTGACCAAATGAAGTAGTTCTAAGTTCTATCTCTATGGTTTGTTTCCTCTTGAAGTACCCCATGAGAGACTGGCGAAAAGCCCTTTCGTTTGAAAGGGGTTGCCAAGCGTCCAAAAAACTACTAGTTTGCTGAAATCTCAGCAAATATTTTTTCACCAAAACTTGATGATACTTGGTGGTAATGATCAGTTCACTAATCCCACTTGGCTGCCCAACTTTCACTCTTCTAGGTTCAGGCGTTCGTTTCCAGTAACACTTTGAATTTTTAGGTTTCACTCTGTTTTCTGCTATATAGATAGATGTGTTTGAAACTCTGAGTCAAACACGGTTTGTGCTAGCTGCGTGAAACTTGACAAAATGAAGTAGTTCTAAGTTCTATCTCTATGGTTTGTTTCCTCTTGAAGTACCCCATGCAGAGACTGGGGAAAAACAGTTTCGTTTGAAAGGGGTTGCCAAGCTTCCAAAAAACTACTAGTTTGCTGAAATCTCAGCAAACATTTTTTCACCAAAACTTGATGATACTTGGTGGTAATGATCAGTTCACTAATCCCACTTGGCTGCCCAACTTTCACTCTTCTAGGTTCAAGCGTTCGTTTCCAGTAAGACTTTGAATTTTTAGGTTTCACTCTGTTTTCTGCTATATAGATAGATGTGTTTGAAACTCTGAGTCAAACACGGTTTGTGCTAGCTGCTTGAAACTTGACCAAATGAAGTAGTTCTAAGTTCTATCTCTATGGTTTGTTTCCTCTTGAAGTACCCCATGCAGAGACTGGCGAAAAACACTTTCGTTTGAAAGGGGTTGCCAAGCGTCCAAAAAACTACTAGTTTGCTGAAATCTCAGCAAACATTTTTTCACCAAAACTTGATGATACTTGGTGGTAATGATCAGTTCACTAATCCCACTTGGCTGCCCAACTTTCACTCTTCTAGGTTCAAGCGTTCGTTTCCACTAACATTTTGAATTTTTAGGTTTCACTCTGTTTTCTGCTATATAGATAGATGTGTTTGAAACTCTGAGTCAAACACGGTTTGTGCTAGCTCCTTGAAACTTGACCAAATGAAGTAGTTCTAAGTTCTATCTCTATGGTTTGTTTCCTCTTGAAGTACCCCATGCAGAGACTGGCGAAAAACACTTTCGTTTGAAAGGGGTTGCCAAGCGTCCAAAAAACTACTAGTTTGCTGAAATCTCAGCAAACATTTTTTCACCAAAACTTGATGATACTTGGTGGTAATGATCAGTTCACTAATCCCACTTGACTGCCCAACTTTCACTCTTCTAGGTTCAAGCGTTCGTTTCCAGTAACACTTTGAATTTTTAGGTTTCACTCTGTTTTCTGCTATATAGATAGATGTGTTTGGAATTCTAAATCAAACACGGTTTGTGCTAGTTCCTTGAAACTTGACCAAATGAAGTAGTTCTAAGTTCTATCTCTATGGTTTGTTTCCTCTTGAAGTACCCCATGAGAGACTGGCGAAAAACACTTTCGTTTGAAAGGGGTTGCCAAGCGTCCAAAAAACTACTAGTTTGCTGAAATCTCAGCAAATATTTTTTCACCAAAACTTGATGATACTTGGTGGTAATGATCAGTTCACTAATCCCACTTGGCTGCCCAACTTTCACTCTTCTAGGTTCAAGCGTTCGTTTCCAGTAACACTTTGAATTTTTAGGTTTCACTCTGTTTTCTGCTATATAGATAGATGTGTTTGAAACTCTGAGTCAAACACGGTTTGTGCTAGCTGCCTGAAACTTGACAAAATGAAATAGTTCTAAGTTCTATCTCTATGGTTTGTTTCCTCTTGAAGTACCCCATGCAGAGACTGGCGCAAAACACTTTCGTTTGAAAGGGGTTGCCAAGCTTCCAAAAAACTACTAGTTTGCTGAAATCTCAGCAAACATTTTTTCACCAAATCTTGATGATACTTGGTGGTAATGATCAGTTCACTAATCTCTCTTGGCTGCCCAACTTCCACTGTTCTAGGTTCAAGCGTTCGTTTCCAGTAACACTTTGAATTTTTAGGTTTCACTCTGTTTTCTGCTACATAGATAGCTGTGTTTGGAATTCTAAATCAAACACTGTTTGTGCTAGCTCCTTGAAACTTGACCAAATGAAGTAGTTCTAAGTTCTGTCTCTATGGTTTGTTTCCTCTTGAAGTACCCCATGCAGAGACTGGCGAAAAACACTTTCGTTTGAAAGGGGTTGCCAAGCGTCCAAAAAACTACTAGTTTGCTGAAATCTCAGCAAACATTTTTTCACCAAAACTTGATGATACTTGGTGGTAATGATCAGTTCACTAATCCCACTTGGCTGCCCAACTTTCACTCTTCTAGGTTCAAGCGTTCGTTTCCAGTAACATTTTGAATTTTTAGGTTTCACTCTGTTTTCTGCTATATAGATAGATGTGTTTGGAATTCTAAATCAAACACGGTTTGTGCTAGCTCGTTGAAACTTGACCAAATGAAGTAGTTCTAAGTTCTATCTCTATGGTTTGTTTCCTCTTGAAGTACCCCATGCAGAGACTGGCGAAAAACACTTTCGTTTGAAAGGGGTTGCCAAGCGTCCAAAAAACTACTAGTTTGCTGAAATCTCAGCAAACATTTTTTCACCAAAACTTGATGATACTTGGTGGTAATGATCAGTTCACTAATCCCACTTGACTGCCCAACTTTCACTCTTCTAGGTTCAAGCGTTCGTTTCCAGTAACACTTTGAATTTTTAGGTTTCACTCTGTTTTCTGCTATATAGGTAGATGTGTTTGGAATTCTAAATCAAACACGGTTTGTGCTAGTTCCTTGAAACTTGACCAAATGAAGTAGTTCTAAGTTCTATCTCTATGGTTTGTTTCCTCTTGAAGTACCCCATGAGAGACTGGCGAAAAACACTTTCGTTTGACAGGGGTTGCCAAGCGTCCAAAAAACTACTAGTTTGCTGAAATCTCAGCAAATATTTTTTCACCAAAACTTGATAATACTTGGTGGTAATGATTAGTTCACTAATCCCACTTGGCTGCCCAACTTTCACTCTTCTAGGTTCAAGCGTTCGTTTCCAGTAACACTTTGAATTTTTAGGTTTCACTCTGTTTTCTGCTATATAGATAGATGTGTTTGAAACTCTGAGTCAAACACGGTTTGTGCTAGCTGCGTGAAACTTGACAAAATGAAATAGTTCTAAGTTCTATCTCTATGGTTTGTTTCCTCTTGAAGTACCCCATGCAGAGACTGGCGCAAAACACTTTCGTTTGAAAGGGGTTGCCAAGCTTCCAAAAAACTTCTAGTTTGCTGAAATCTCAGCAAACATTTTTTCACCAAATCTTGATGATACTTGGTGGTAATGATCAGTTCACTAATCTCACTTGGCTGCCCAACTTTCACTGTTCTAGGTTCAAGCGTTCGTTTCCAGTAACACTTTGAATTTTTAGGTTTCACTCTGTTTTCTGCTACATAGATAGCTGTGTTTGGAATTCTAAATCAAACACTGTTTGTGCTAGCTCCTTGAAACTTGACCAAATGAAGTAGTTCTAAGTTCTATCTCTATGGTTTGTTTCCTCTTGAAGTACCCCATGCAGAGACTGGCGAAAAACACTTTCGTTTGAAAGGGGTTGCCAAGATTCCAAAAAACTACTAGTTTGCTGAAATCTCAGCAAACATTTTTTCACCAAAACTTGATGATACTTGGTGGTAATGATCAGTTCACTAATCCCACTTGGCTGCCCAACTTTCTCTCTTCTAGGTTCAAGCGTTCGTTTCCAGTAACACTTTGAATTTTTAGGTTTCACTCTGTTTTCTGCTATATAGATAGATGTGTTTGAAACTCTGAATCAAACACGGTTTGTGCTAGCTCCTTGAAACTTGACCAAATGAAGTAGTTCTAAGTTCTATCTCTATGGTTTGTTTCCTCTTGAAGTACCCCATGCAGAGACTGGCGAAAAACACTTTCGTTTGAAAGGGGTTGCCAAGCGTCCAAAAAACTACTAGTTTGCTGAAATCTCAGCAAACATTTTTTCACCAAAACTTGATGATACTTGGTGGTAATGATCAGTTCACTAATCCCACTTGGCTGTTCAACTTTCACTCTTCTAGGTTCAAGCGTTCGTTTCCAGTAACACTTTGAATTTTTAGGTTTCACTCTGTTTTCTGCTATATAGATAGATGTGTTTGGAATTCTAAATCAAACACGGTTTGTGCTAGCTCCTTGAAACTTGACCAAATGAAGTAGTTCTAAGTTCTCTCTCTATGGTTTGTTTCCTCTTGAAGTACCCCATGCAGAGACTGGCGAAAAACACTTTCGTTTGAAAGGGGTTGCCAAGATTCCAAAAAACTACTAGTTTGCTGAAATCTCAGCAAACATTTTTTCACCAAAACTTGATGATACTTGGTGGTAATGATCAGTTCACTAATCCCACTTGGCTGCCCAACTTTCTCTCTTCTAGGTTCAAGCGTTCGTTTCCAGTAACACTTTGAATTTTTAGGATTCACTCTGTTTTCTGCTATATAGATAGATGTGTTTGAAACTCTGAATCAAACATGGTTTGTGCTAGCTCCTTGAAACTTGACAAAATGAAGTAGTTCTAAGTTCTATCTCTATGGTTTGTTTCCTCTTGAAGTACCCCATGCAGAAACTGGCGAAAAACACTTTCGTTTGAATGGGGTTGCCAAGCTTCCAAAAAACTACTAGTTTTCTGAAATCTCAGCAAACATTTTTTCACCAAATCTTGATGATACTTGGTGGTAATGATCAGTTCACTAATCTCACTTGGCTGCCCAACTTTCACTCTTCTAGGTTCAAGCGTTCGTTTCCAGTAACACTTTGAATTTTTAGGTTTCACTCTGTTTTCTGCTATATAGATAGATGTGTTTGAAACTCTGAGTCAAACACGGTTTGTGCTAGCTGCGTGAAACTTGACAAAATGAAATAGTTCTAAGTTCTATCTCTATGGTTTGTTTCCTCTTGAAGTACCCCATGCAGAGACTGGCGAAAAACACTTTCGTTTGAAAGGGGTTGCCAAGCTTCCAAAAAACTACTAGTTTGCTGAAATCTCAGCAAACATTTTTTCACCAAAACTTGATGATACTTGGTGGTAATGATCAGTTCACTAATCCCACTTGGCTGCCCAACTTTCACTCTTCTAGGTTCAAGCGTTCGTTTCCAGTAACACTTTGAATTTTTAGGTTTCACTCTGTTTTCTGCTATATAGAGAGATGTGTTTGGAATTCTAAATCAAACACGGTTTGTGCTAGCTCCTTGAAACTTGACCAAATGAAGTAGTTCTAAGTTCTCTCTCTATGGTTTGTTTCCTCTTGAAGTACCCCATGCAGAGACTGGCGAAAAACACTTTCGTTTGAAAGGGGTTGCCATGATTCCAAAAAACTACTAGTTTGCTGAAATCTCAGCAAACATTTTTTCACCAAAACTTGATGATACTTGGTGGTAATGATCAGTTCACTAATCCCACTTGGCTGCCCAACTTTCTCTCTTCTAGGTTCAAGCGTTCGTTTCCAGTAACACTTTGAATTTTTAGGTTTCACTCTGTTTTCTGCTATATAGATAGATGTGTTTGAAACTCTGAATCAAACATGGTTTGTGCTAGCTCCTTGAAACTTGACAAAATGAAGTAGTTCTAAGTTCTATCTCTATGGTTTGTTTCCTCTTGAAGTACCCCATGCAGAAACTGGCGAAAAACACTTTCGTTTGAATGGGGTTGCCAAGCTTCCAAAAAACTACTAGTTTTCTGAAATCTCAGCAAACATTTTTTCACCAAATCTTGATGATACTTGGTGGTAATGATCAGTTCACTAATCTCACTTGGCTGCCCAACTTTCACTCTTCTAGGTTCAAGCGTTCGTTTCCAGTAACACTTTGAATTTTTAGGTTTCACTCTGTTTTCTGCTACATAGATAGCTGTGTTTGGAATTCTAAATCAAACACTGTTTGTGCTAGCTCCTTGAAACTTGACCAAATGAAGTAGTTCTAAGTTCTATCTCTATGGTTTGTTTCCTCTTGAAGTACCCCATGCAGAGACTGGGGAAAAACAGTTTCGTTTGAAAGGGGTTTCCAAGCTTCCAAAAAACTACTAGTTTGCTGAAATCTCAGCAAACATTTTTTCACCAAAACTTGATGATACTTGGTGGTAATGATCAGTTCACTAATCCCACTTGGCTGCCCAACTTTCACTCTTCTAGGTTCAAGCGTTCGTTTCCAGTAACACTTTGAATTTTTAGGTTTCACTCTGTTTTCTGCTATATAGATAGATGTGTTCGGAATTCTAAATCAAACACGGTTTGTGCTAGCTCCTTGAAACTTGACCAAATGAAGTAGTTCTAAGTTCTATCTCTATGGTTTGTTTCCTCTTGAAGTACCCCATGCAGAGACTGGCGAAAAACACTTTCGTTTGAAAGGGGTTGCCAAGCGTCCAAAAAACTACTAGTTTGCTGAAATCTCAGCAAACATTTTTTCACCAAAACTTGATGATACTTGGTGGTAATGATCAGTTCACTAATCCCACTTGACTGCCCAACTTTCACTCTTCTAGGTTCAAGCATTCGTTTCCAGTAACACTTTGAATTTTTAGGTTTCACTCTGTTTTCTGCTATATAGATAGATGTGTTTGGAATTCTAAATCAAACACGGTTTGTGCTAGTTCCTTGAAACTTGACCAAATGAAGTAGTTCTAAGTTCTATCTCTATGGTTTGTTTCCTCTTGAAGTACCCCATGAGAGACTGGCGAAAAGCCCTTTCGTTTGAAAGGGGTTGCCAAGCGTCCAAAAAACTACTAGTTTGCTGAAATCTCAGCAAATATTTTTTCACCAAAACTTGATGATACTTGGTGGTAATGATCAGTTCACTAATCCCACTTGGCTGCCCAACTTTCACTCTTCTAGGTTCAGGCGTTCGTTTCCAGTAACACTTTGAATTTTTAGGTTTCACTCTGTTTTCTGCTATATAGATAGATGTGTTTGAAACTCTGAGTCAAACACGGTTTGTGCTAGCTGCGTGAAACTTGACAAAATGAAGTAGTTCTAAGTTCTATCTCTATGGTTTGTTTCCTCTTGAAGTACCCCATGCAGAGACTGGGGAAAAACAGTTTCGTTTGAAAGGGGTTGCCAAGCTTCCAAAAAACTACTAGTTTGCTGAAATCTCAGCAAACATTTTTTCACCAAAACTTGATGATACTTGGTGGTAATGATCAGTTCACTAATCCCACTTGGCTGCCCAACTTTCACTCTTCTAGGTTCAAGCGTTCGTTTCCAGTAAGACTTTGAATTTTTAGGTTTCACTCTGTTTTCTGCTATATAGATAGATGTGTTTGAAACTCTGAGTCAAACACGGTTTGTGCTAGCTGCTTGAAACTTGACCAAATGAAGTAGTTCTAAGTTCTATCTCTATGGTTTGTTTCCTCTTGAAGTACCCCATGCAGAGACTGGCGAAAAACACTTTCGTTTGAAAGGGGTTGCCAAGCGTCCAAAAAACTACTAGTTTGCTGAAATCTCAGCAAACATTTTTTCACCAAAACTTGATGATACTTGGTGGTAATGATCAGTTCACTAATCCCACTTGGCTGCCCAACTTTCACTCTTCTAGGTTCAAGCGTTCGTTTCCACTAACATTTTGAATTTTTAGGTTTCACTCTGTTTTCTGCTATATAGATAGATGTGTTTGAAACTCTGAGTCAAACACGGTTTGTGCTAGCTCCTTGAAACTTGACCAAATGAAGTAGTTCTAAGTTCTATCTCTATGGTTTGTTTCCTCTTGAAGTACCCCATGCAGAGACTGGCGAAAAACACTTTCGTTTGAAAGGGGTTGCCAAGCGTCCAAAAAACTACTAGTTTGCTGAAATCTCAGCAAACATTTTTTCACCAAAACTTGATGATACTTGGTGGTAATGATCAGTTCACTAATCCCACTTGACTGCCCAACTTTCACTCTTCTAGGTTCAAGCGTTCGTTTCCAGTAACACTTTGAATTTTTAGGTTTCACTCTGTTTTCTGCTATATAGATAGATGTGTTTGGAATTCTAAATCAAACACGGTTTGTGCTAGTTCCTTGAAACTTGACCAAATGAAGTAGTTCTAAGTTCTATCTCTATGGTTTGTTTCCTCTTGAAGTACCCCATGAGAGACTGGCGAAAAACACTTTCGTTTGAAAGGGGTTGCCAAGCGTCCAAAAAACTACTAGTTTGCTGAAATCTCAGCAAATATTTTTTCACCAAAACTTGATGATACTTGGTGGTAATGATCAGTTCACTAATCCCACTTGGCTGCCCAACTTTCACTCTTCTAGGTTCAAGCGTTCGTTTCCAGTAACACTTTGAATTTTTAGGTTTCACTCTGTTTTCTGCTATATAGATAGATGTGTTTGAAACTCTGAGTCAAACACGGTTTGTGCTAGCTGCCTGAAACTTGACAAAATGAAATAGTTCTAAGTTCTATCTCTATGGTTTGTTTCCTCTTGAAGTACCCCATGCAGAGACTGGCGCAAAACACTTTCGTTTGAAAGGGGTTGCCAAGCTTCCAAAAAACTACTAGTTTGCTGAAATCTCAGCAAACATTTTTTCACCAAATCTTGATGATACTTGGTGGTAATGATCAGTTCACTAATCTCTCTTGGCTGCCCAACTTCCACTGTTCTAGGTTCAAGCGTTCGTTTCCAGTAACACTTTGAATTTTTAGGTTTCACTCTGTTTTCTGCTACATAGATAGCTGTGTTTGGAATTCTAAATCAAACACTGTTTGTGCTAGCTCCTTGAAACTTGACCAAATGAAGTAGTTCTAAGTTCTGTCTCTATGGTTTGTTTCCTCTTGAAGTACCCCATGCAGAGACTGGCGAAAAACACTTTCGTTTGAAAGGGGTTGCCAAGCGTCCAAAAAACTACTAGTTTGCTGAAATCTCAGCAAACATTTTTTCACCAAAACTTGATGATACTTGGTGGTAATGATCAGTTCACTAATCCCACTTGGCTGCCCAACTTTCACTCTTCTAGGTTCAAGCGTTCGTTTCCAGTAACATTTTGAATTTTTAGGTTTCACTCTGTTTTCTGCTATATAGATAGATGTGTTTGGAATTCTAAATCAAACACGGTTTGTGCTAGCTCGTTGAAACTTGACCAAATGAAGTAGTTCTAAGTTCTATCTCTATGGTTTGTTTCCTCTTGAAGTACCCCATGCAGAGACTGGCGAAAAACACTTTCGTTTGAAAGGGGTTGCCAAGCGTCCAAAAAACTACTAGTTTGCTGAAATCTCAGCAAACATTTTTTCACCAAAACTTGATGATACTTGGTGGTAATGATCAGTTCACTAATCCCACTTGACTGCCCAACTTTCACTCTTCTAGGTTCAAGCGTTCGTTTCCAGTAACACTTTGAATTTTTAGGTTTCACTCTGTTTTCTGCTATATAGGTAGATGTGTTTGGAATTCTAAATCAAACACGGTTTGTGCTAGTTCCTTGAAACTTGACCAAATGAAGTAGTTCTAAGTTCTATCTCTATGGTTTGTTTCCTCTTGAAGTACCCCATGAGAGACTGGCGAAAAACACTTTCGTTTGACAGGGGTTGCCAAGCGTCCAAAAAACTACTAGTTTGCTGAAATCTCAGCAAATATTTTTTCACCAAAACTTGATAATACTTGGTGGTAATGATTAGTTCACTAATCCCACTTGGCTGCCCAACTTTCACTCTTCTAGGTTCAAGCGTTCGTTTCCAGTAACACTTTGAATTTTTAGGTTTCACTCTGTTTTCTGCTATATAGATAGATGTGTTTGAAACTCTGAGTCAAACACGGTTTGTGCTAGCTGCGTGAAACTTGACAAAATGAAATAGTTCTAAGTTCTATCTCTATGGTTTGTTTCCTCTTGAAGTACCCCATGCAGAGACTGGCGCAAAACACTTTCGTTTGAAAGGGGTTGCCAAGCTTCCAAAAAACTTCTAGTTTGCTGAAATCTCAGCAAACATTTTTTCACCAAATCTTGATGATACTTGGTGGTAATGATCAGTTCACTAATCTCACTTGGCTGCCCAACTTTCACTGTTCTAGGTTCAAGCGTTCGTTTCCAGTAACACTTTGAATTTTTAGGTTTCACTCTGTTTTCTGCTACATAGATAGCTGTGTTTGGAATTCTAAATCAAACACTGTTTGTGCTAGCTCCTTGAAACTTGACCAAATGAAGTAGTTCTAAGTTCTATCTCTATGGTTTGTTTCCTCTTGAAGTACCCCATGCAGAGACTGGCGAAAAACACTTTCGTTTGAAAGGGGTTGCCAAGATTCCAAAAAACTACTAGTTTGCTGAAATCTCAGCAAACATTTTTTCACCAAAACTTGATGATACTTGGTGGTAATGATCAGTTCACTAATCCCACTTGGCTGCCCAACTTTCTCTCTTCTAGGTTCAAGCGTTCGTTTCCAGTAACACTTTGAATTTTTAGGTTTCACTCTGTTTTCTGCTATATAGATAGATGTGTTTGAAACTCTGAATCAAACACGGTTTGTGCTAGCTCCTTGAAACTTGACCAAATGAAGTAGTTCTAAGTTCTATCTCTATGGTTTGTTTCCTCTTGAAGTACCCCATGCAGAGACTGGCGAAAAACACTTTCGTTTGAAAGGGGTTGCCAAGCGTCCAAAAAACTACTAGTTTGCTGAAATCTCAGCAAACATTTTTTCACCAAAACTTGATGATACTTGGTGGTAATGATCAGTTCACTAATCCCACTTGGCTGTTCAACTTTCACTCTTCTAGGTTCAAGCGTTCGTTTCCAGTAACACTTTGAATTTTTAGGTTTCACTCTGTTTTCTGCTATATAGATAGATGTGTTTGGAATTCTAAATCAAACACGGTTTGTGCTAGCTCCTTGAAACTTGACCAAATGAAGTAGTTCTAAGTTCTATCTCTATGGTTTGTTTCCTCTTGAAGTACCCCCATGCAGAGACTGGCGAAAAACACTTTCGTTTGAAAGGGGTTGCCAAGCGTCCAAAAAACTACTAGTTTGCTGAAATCTCAGCAAACATTTTTTCACCAAAACTTGATGATACTTGGTGGTAATGATCAGTTCACTAATCCCACTTGGCTGCCCAACTTTCACTCTTCTAGGTTCAAGCGTTCGTTTCCAGTAACACTTTGAATTTTTAGGTTTCACTCTGTTTTCTGCTATATAGATAGATGTGTTTGAAACTCTAAATCAAACACGGTTTGTGCTGGCTGCGTGAAACTTGACAAAATGAAGTAGTTCTAAGTTCTATCTCTATGGTTTGTTTCCTCTTGAAGTACCCCATGCAGAGACTGGCGAAAAACACTTTCGTTTGAAAGGGGTTGCCAAGCTTCCAAAAAACTACTAGTTTGCTGAAATCTCAGCAAACATTTTTTCACCAAATCTTGATGATACTTGGTGGTAATGATCAGTTCACTAATCTCACTTGGCTGCCCAACTTTCACTCTTCTAGGTTCAAGCGTTCGTTTCCAGTAACACTTTGAATTTTTAGGTTTCACTCTGTTTTCTGCTACATAGATAGCTGTGTTTGGAATTCTAAATCAAACACTGTTTGTGCTAGCTCCTTGAAACTTGACCAAATGAAGTAGTTCTAAGTTCTATCTCTATGGTTTGTTTCCTCTTGAAGTACCCCATGCAGAGACTGGCGAAAAACACTTTCGTTTGAAAGGGGTTGCCAAGCTTCCAAAAAACTACTAGTTTGCTGAAATCTCAGCAAACATTTTTTCACCAAAACTTGATGATACTTGGTGGTAATGATCAGTTCACTAATCCCACTTGGCTGCCCAACTTTCTCTCTTCTAGGTTCAAGCGTTCGTTTCCAGTAACACTTTGAATTTTTAGGTTTCACTCTGTTTTCTGCTATATAGATAGATGTGTTTGAAACTCTGAATCAAACACGGTTTGTGCTAGCTGCTTGAAACTTGACCAAATGAAGTAGTTCTAAGTTCTATCTCTATGGTTTGTTTCCTCTTGAAGTACCCCATGCAGAGACTGGCGAAAAACACTTTCGTTTGAAAGGGGTTGCCAAGCGTCCAAAAAACTACTAGTTTGCTGAAATCTCAGCAAACATTTTTTCACCAAAACTTGATGATACTTGGTGGTAATGATCAGTTCACTAATCCCACTTGGCTGCCCAACTTTCACTCTTCTAGGTTCAAGCGTACGTTTCCAGTAACACTTTGAATTTTTAGGTTTCACTCTGTTTTCTGCTATATAGATAGATGTGTTTGGAATTCTAAATCAAACACGGTTTGTGCTAGCTCCTTGAAACTTGACCAAATGAAGTAGTTCTAAGTTCTATCTCTATGGTTTGTTTCCTCTTGAAGTACCCCCATGCAGAGACTGGCGAAAAACACTTTCGTTTGAAAGGGGTTGCCAAGCGTCCAAAAAACTACTAGTTTGCTGAAATCTCAGCAAACATTTTTTCACCAAAACTTGATGATACTTGGTGGTAATGATCAGTTCACTAATCCCACTTGGCTGCCCAACTTTCACTCTTCTAGGTTCAAGCGTTCGTTTCCAGTAACACTTTGAATTTTTAGGTTTCACTCTGTTTTCTGCTATATAGATAGATGTGTTTGAAACTCTGAATCAAACACGGTTTGTGCTGGCTGCGTGAAACTTGACAAAATGAAGTAGTTCTAAGTTCTATCTCTATGGTTTGTTTCCTCTTGAAGTACCCCATGCAGAGACTGGCGAAAAACACTTTCGTTTGAAAGGGGTTGCCAAGCTTCCAAAAAACTACTAGTTTGCTGAAATCTCAGCAAACATTTTTTCACCAAATCTTGATGATACTTGGTGGTAATGATCAGTTCACTAATCTCACTTGGCTGCCCAACTTTCACTCTTCTAGGTTCAAGCGTTCGTTTCCAGTAACACTTTGAATTTTTAGGTTTCACTCTGTTTTCTGCTACATAGATAGCTGTGTTTGGAATTCTAAATCAAACACTGTTTGTGCTAGCTCCTTGAAACTTGACCAAATGAAGTAGTTCTAAGTTCTATCTCTATGGTTTGTTTCCTCTTGAAGTACCCCATGCAGAGACTGGCGAAAAACACTTTCGTTTGAAAGGGGTTGCCAAGCTTCCAAAAAACTACTAGTTTGCTGAAATCTCAGCAAACATTTTTTCACCAAAACTTGATGATACTTGGTGGTAATGATCAGTTCACTAATCCCACTTGGCTGCCCAACTTTCACTCTTCTAGGTTCAAGCGTTTGTTTCCAGTAACATTTTGAATTTTTAGGTTTCACTCTGTTTTCTGCTATATAGATAGATGTGTTTGAAACTCTGAATCAAACACGGTTTGTGCTAGATGCTTGAAACTTGACCAAATGAAGTAGTTCTAAGTTCTATCTCTATGGTTTGTTTCCTCTTGAAGTACCCCATGCAGAGACTGGCGAAAAACACTTTCGTTTGAAAGGGGTTGCCAAGCGTCCAAAAAACTACTAGTTTGCTGAAATCTCAGCAAACATTTTTTCACCAAAACTTGATGATACTTGGTGGTAATGATCAGTTCACTAATCCCACTTGGCTGCCCAACTTTCACTCTTCTAGGTTCAAGCGTTCGTTTCCAGTAACACTTTGAATTTTTAGGTTTCACTCTGTTTTCTGCTATATAGATAGATGTGTTTGGAATTCTAAATCAAACACGGTTTGTGCTAGCTCCTTGAAACTTGACCAAATGAAGTAGTTCTAAGTTCTATCTCTATGGTTTGTTTCCTCTTGAAGTACCCCATGCAGAGACTGGCGAAAAACACTTTCGTTTGAAAGGGGTTGCCAAGCGTCCAAAAAACTACTAGTTTGCTGAAATCTCAGCAAACATTTTTTCACCAAAACTTGATGATACTTGGTGGTAATGATCAGTTCACTAATCCCACTTGGCTGCCCAACTTTCACTCTTCTAGGTTCAAGCGTTCGTTTCCAGTAAGACTTTGAATTTTTAGGTTTCACTCTGTTTTCTGCTATATAGATAGATGTGTTTGAAACTCTGAGTCAAACACGGTTTGTGCTAGCTGCTTGAAACTTGACCAAATGAAGTAGTTCTAAGTTCTATCTCTATGGTTTGTTTCCTCTTGAAGTACCCCATGCAGAGACTGGCGAAAAACACTTTCGTTTGAAAGGGGTTGCCAAGCGTCCAAAAAACTACTAGTTTGCTGAAATCTCAGCAAACATTTTTTCACCAAAACTTGATGATACTTGGTGGTAATGATCAGTTCACTAATCCCACTTGGCTGCCCAACTTTCACTCTTCTAGGTTCAAGCGTTCGTTTCCACTAACATTTTGAATTTTTAGGTTTCACTCTGTTTTCTGCTATATAGATAGATGTGTTTGAAACTCTGAGTCAAACACGGTTTGTGCTAGCTCCTTGAAACTTGACCAAATGAAGTAGTTCTAAGTTCTATCTCTATGGTTTGTTTCCTCTTGAAGTACCCCATGCAGAGACTGGCGAAAAACACTTTCGTTTGAAAGGGGTTGCCAAGCGTCCAAAAAACTACTAGTTTGCTGAAATCTCAGCAAACATTTTTTCACCAAAACTTGATGATACTTGGTGGTAATGATCAGTTCACTAATCCCACTTGACTGCCCAACTTTCACTCTTCTAGGTTCAAGCGTTCGTTTCCAGTAACACTTTGAATTTTTAGGTTTCACTCTGTTTTCTGCTATATAGATAGATGTGTTTGGAATTCTAAATCAAACACGGTTTGTGCTAGTTCCTTGAAACTTGACCAAATGAAGTAGTTCTAAGTTCTATCTCTATGGTTTGTTTCCTCTTGAAGTACCCCATGAGAGACTGGCGAAAAACACTTTCGTTTGAAAGGGGTTGCCAAGCGTCCAAAAAACTACTAGTTTGCTGAAATCTCAGCAAATATTTTTTCACCAAAACTTGATGATACTTGGTGGTAATGATCAGTTCACTAATCCCACTTGGCTGCCCAACTTTCACTCTTCTAGGTTCAAGCGTTCGTTTCCAGTAACACTTTGAATTTTTAGGTTTCACTCTGTTTTCTGCTATATAGATAGATGTGTTTGAAACTCTGAGTCAAACACGGTTTGTGCTAGCTGCCTGAAACTTGACAAAATGAAATAGTTCTAAGTTCTATCTCTATGGTTTGTTTCCTCTTGAAGTACCCCATGCAGAGACTGGCGCAAAACACTTTCGTTTGAAAGGGGTTGCCAAGCTTCCAAAAAACTACTAGTTTGCTGAAATCTCAGCAAACATTTTTTCACCAAATCTTGATGATACTTGGTGGTAATGATCAGTTCACTAATCTCTCTTGGCTGCCCAACTTCCACTGTTCTAGGTTCAAGCGTTCGTTTCCAGTAACACTTTGAATTTTTAGGTTTCACTCTGTTTTCTGCTACATAGATAGCTGTGTTTGGAATTCTAAATCAAACACTGTTTGTGCTAGCTCCTTGAAACTTGACCAAATGAAGTAGTTCTAAGTTCTGTCTCTATGGTTTGTTTCCTCTTGAAGTACCCCATGCAGAGACTGGCGAAAAACACTTTCGTTTGAAAGGGGTTGCCAAGCGTCCAAAAAACTACTAGTTTGCTGAAATCTCAGCAAACATTTTTTCACCAAAACTTGATGATACTTGGTGGTAATGATCAGTTCACTAATCCCACTTGGCTGCCCAACTTTCACTCTTCTAGGTTCAAGCGTTCGTTTCCAGTAACATTTTGAATTTTTAGGTTTCACTCTGTTTTCTGCTATATAGATAGATGTGTTTGGAATTCTAAATCAAACACGGTTTGTGCTAGCTCGTTGAAACTTGACCAAATGAAGTAGTTCTAAGTTCTATCTCTATGGTTTGTTTCCTCTTGAAGTACCCCATGCAGAGACTGGCGAAAAACACTTTCGTTTGAAAGGGGTTGCCAAGCGTCCAAAAAACTACTAGTTTGCTGAAATCTCAGCAAACATTTTTTCACCAAAACTTGATGATACTTGGTGGTAATGATCAGTTCACTAATCCCACTTGACTGCCCAACTTTCACTCTTCTAGGTTCAAGCGTTCGTTTCCAGTAACACTTTGAATTTTTAGGTTTCACTCTGTTTTCTGCTATATAGGTAGATGTGTTTGGAATTCTAAATCAAACACGGTTTGTGCTAGTTCCTTGAAACTTGA
>NW_027517831.1:0-39275 GCF_048772815.1 Callospermophilus lateralis | reverse complement strand
GAGGGAAAACTAAATACAAAAACTACTACTGTAGATGAACGCTTCAACCTAGAAGAACAAAATTTGGTAAGCCAAGTGGGATTTGTGTACTGATAATTACCACCAAGTATCATCAAGATTGGGTGAAAAATATTTGCTGGTGTTTGGGAAAATCGTTAATTCTTAGAAGCTTGGCAACCCCTCTCGATGAAATTGGTTTTCCACAGTCTGTGATTAGGGCTATGAAGAATAAACAAACCATAGAGACAAAACTGAGAACTCCTTTATATTGTCAGGTTTCCAAGAGCTACTAGGAACCATGTTGGATTTAGAGTTCCAAATTCATCTATCTATATAGGAGAGAACAGAGAGAAACCTAAATATAAAAACTGCTACTGTAGACGAACGCTTCAACCTAGAAGAACAAAATTTGGTGAGCCAAGTGGGATTTGTGTACTGATCTTTAGCACCAAGTATTATCAAGATTGGGTGAAAAAATACTTGCTGGTATTTCGGAAACTCGTTAATTCTTAGAAGCTTGGCAACCCCTCTCAATGAAATTGCTTTTCCACAGTCTGTGCCTTGGGCTACGTGAAGAGGTAACAAACCATAGAGACAAAACTGAGAACTCCTTTATTTTGTCAAGTTTCAAAGAGCTACTTAGAACCATGTTGGATTTAGAGTTCCAATTTCATCTATCTATATAGGAGAGAACAGAGGGAAACGTAAATATAAAAACTGCTACTGTAGACGAACGATTCAACCTAGAAGAACAAAATTTGGTGAGCCAAGTGGGATTTCTGTACTGATCATTACCACCAAGTATCATCAAGATTGGGTGAAAAATATTTGCTGGTATTTGGGAAACTCGTTAATTCTTAGAAGCTTGGCAACCCCTCTCGATGAAAGTGCTTTTCCAGTCTGTGCCTAGGGCTATGAAGAGGAAACAAACCATAGAGACAAAACTGAGAACTTTTTTATTTTTTGAAGCTTCAAAGAGCTACTACGACACCATGTTGGATTTAGAGTTCCAAATTCATCTATCTATATAGGAGAGACAGAGGGAAACCTAAAATATAAAAACTGCTACTGTAGACGAACGCTTCAACCTTAGAAGAATAAAATTTGGTGAGTCAAGTGGGATTTCTGTACTGATCATTACCACCAAGTATCATCAAGATCGGGTGAAAAAATATTTGCTGGTATTTCTGAAAATAGTTAATTCTTAGAAGCTAGGCAACCCCTCTCAATGAAAGTGCTTTTCCACAGTCTGTGCTTAGGGCTACTTGAAAAGGAAACAAACCATAGAGACAAAACTGAGAACTCCTTTATTTTGTAAATTTTCAAAGAGCTACTACAAACCATGTTGGATTTAGAGTTCCAAATTCATCTATCTATATAGGAGAGAACAGAGGGAAAACTAAATACAAAAACTACTACTGTAGATGAACGCTTCAACATAGAAGAACAAAATTTGGTAAGCCAAGTGGGATTTGTGTACTGATAATTACCACCAAGTATCATCAAGATTGGGTGAAAAATATTTGCTGGTGTTTGGGAAAATCGTTAATTCTTAGAAGCTTGGCAACCCCTCTCGATGAAATTGGTTTTCCACAGTCTGTGATTAGGGCTATGAAGAATAAACAAACCATAGAGACAAAACTGAGAACTCCTTTATATTGTCAGGTTTCCAAGAGCTACTAGGAACCATGTTGGATTTAGAGTTCCAAATTCATCTATCTATATAGGAGAGAACAGAGAGAAACCTAAATATAAAAACTGCTACTGTAGACGAACGCTTCAACCTAGAAGAACAAAATTTGGTGAGCCAAGTGGGATTTGTGTACTGATCTTTAGCACCAAGTATTATCAAGATTGGGTGAAAAAATACTTGCTGGTATTTCGGAAACTCGTTAATTCTTAGAAGCTTGGCAACCCCTCTCAATGAAATTGCTTTTCCACAGTCTGTGCCTTGGGCTACCTGAAGAGGTAACAAACCATAGAGACAAAACTGAGAACTCCTTTATTTTGTCAAGTTTCAAAGAGCTACTTAGAACCATGTTGGATTTAGAGTTCCAATTTCATCTATCTATATAGGAGAGAACAGAGGGAAACGTAAATATAAAAACTGCTACTGTAGAAGAACGCTTCAACCTAGAAGAACAAAATTTGGTGAGCCAAGTGGGATTTCTGTACTGATCATTACCACCAAGTATCATCAAGATTGGGTGAAAAATATTTGCTGGTATTTGGGAAACTCGTTAATTCTTAGAAGCTTGGCAACCCCTCTCGATGAAAGTGCTTTTCCACAGTCTGTGCCTAGGGCTATGAAGAGGAAACAAACCATAGAGACAAAACTGAGAACTCCTTTATATTTTCAAGTTTCCAAGAGCTACTACGAACCATGTTGGATTTAGAGTTCCAAATTCATCTATCTACATAGGAGAGAACAGAGGGAAACCTAAATATAAAAACTGCTACTGTAGACGAACGCTTCAACCTAGAAGAACAAAATTTGGTGAGCCAAGTGGGATTTCTGTACTGATCATTACCACCAAGTATCATCAAGATTGGGTGAAAAAATATTTTCTGGTATTTCGGAAACTCGTTAATTCTTAGAAGCTTGGCAACCCCTCTCAATGAAATTGCTTTTCCAGAGTCTGTGCTTAGGGCTATTTTTAGAGGAAACAAACCATGGAGACAAAACTGAGAACTTTTTTATTTTGTCAAGTTTCAAAGAGCTACTACGAACCATGTTGGTTTTAGAGTTCCAAATTCATCTATCTATATAGGAGAGAGCAGAGGGATACCTAAATATAAAAACTGCTACGGTAGACGAACGCTTCAACCTAGAAGAACAAAATTTGGTGAGCCAAGTGGGATTTGTGTACTTATCATTACCACCAAGTATCATCAAGATTGGGTGAAAAAGTGTTTGCTCGTATTTCGGAAACTCGTTAATTCTTAGAAGCTTGGGAACCCCTCTCAATGTAAGTTCTTTTCCACAGTCTGTGCCTAAGGCTACTTGAAGAGGAAACAAACCATAGTGACAAAACTGAGAACTCCTTTATTTTGTAAATTTTCAAAGAGCTACTACAAACCATGTTGGATTAAGAGTTCCAAATTCATCTAACTATATAGGAGAGAGCAGAGGAAAACCTAAATATAAAAACTGCTACTGTAGACGAACGCTTCAACCTAGAAGAACAAATTTGGTGAGCCAAGTGGAATTTGTGTACTGATCATTACCACCAAGTATCATCAAGTTTGGGTGAAAAAAATATTTGCTGGTATTTCGGAAACTCGTTAATTCTTAGAAGCTTGGCAAACCCTCTCAATGAAAGTGCTTTTCCACAGTCTGTGCTTAGGGCTACTTGAAAAGGAAACAAACCATAGAGACAAAACTGAGAACTCCTTTATTTTGTAAATTTTCAAAGAGCTACTACAAACCATGTTGGATTTAGAGTTCGAAATTCATCTATCTATATAGGAGAGAACAGAGGGAAACGTGAATATAAAAACTACTACTGTAGATGAACGCTTCAACCTAGAAGAACAAAATTTGGTAAGCCAAGTGGGATTTGTGTACTGATAATTACCACCAAGTATCATCAAGATTGGGTGAAAAATATTTGCTGGTGTTTGGGAAAATCGTTAATTCTTAGAAGCTTGGCAACCCCTCTCGATGAAATTGGTTTTCCACAGTATGTGCTTAGGGCTATGAAGAATAAACAAACCATAGAGACAAAACTGAGAACTCCTTTATATTGTCAGGTTTCCAAGAGCTACTACGAACCATGTTGGATTTAGAGTTCCAAATTCATCTATCTATATAGTAGAGAACAGAGAGAAACCTAAATATAAAAACTGCTACTGTAGACGAACGCTTCAACCTAGAAAAACAAAATTGGGTGAGCCAAGTGGGATTTGTGTACTGATCATTACCACCAAGTATCATCAAGATTGGGTAAAAAAAATATTTGCTGGTATTTCGGAAACTCGTTAATTCTTAGAAGCTTGGCAACCCCTCTCAATGAAAGTGCTTTTCCACCGTCTGTGCCTAGGGCTACTTGAAGAGGAAACAAACCACAGAGACAAAACTGAGAATTCCTTTATTTTGTCAAGTTTCAAAGAGCTACTACGAACCATGTTGGATTTAGATTTCCAAATTCTTCTATCTATATAGGAGAGAACAGTGGGAAACCTAAATATAAAAACTGCTACTCTAGACGAACGTTTCAACCTAGAAGAACAAAATTTGGTGAGACAAGTGGGATTTGTGTACTGATCATTACCACCAAGTATCATCAAGATTGGGTGAAAAAATATTTGCTGGAATTTCAGAAACTCGTTAATTCTTAAAAGCTTGGCAACCCCTCTCAATGAAATTGCTTTTCCACAGTCTGTGTCTAGGGCTACTTGAAGAGGAAACAAACCATAGAGACAAAAATGAGAACTCCTTTATTTTGTCAAGTTTCAAAGAGCTACTACGAACCATGTTGGATTTAGAGTTCCAAATTCATCTATCTATATATAGAGAGAGCGCAGGAAACCTAAATATTAAAATGCTACTGTAGACGAACGCTTCAACCTATAAGAAGAAAATTTGGTGAGCCAAATGGGATTTGTGTACTGATCATTACCACCAAGTATCATCAAGATTGGGTGAAAAAGTGTTTGCTCGTATTTCGGAAACTCGTTAATTCTTAGAAACTTGGCAACCCATCTCAATGAAAGTGCTTTTCCACAGTCTGTGACTAAGGCTACTTGAAGAGGAAACAAACCATAGAGATAAAACTGAGAACTCCTTTATTTTGTCAAGTTTCAAAGAGCTACTACAAACCATGTTGGATTTAGAGTTCCAAATTCATCTATCTATATAGGAGAGAGCAGAGGGAAACCTAAATATAAAAACTGCTACTGTAGACGAACGCTTCAACCTAGAAGAACAAAATTTGGTGAGCCAAGTGGGATTTGTGTACTGATCATTAGCACCAAGTATCATCAAGATTGGGTAAAAAAATATTTGCTGGAATTTTGGAAACTCGTTAATTCTTAGAAGCTTGGCAACCCCTCTCGATGAAAGTGCTTTTCCACAGTCTGTGCTTAGGGCTACTTGAAGAGGAAACAAACCATAGAGACAAAACTGAGAACTTCTTTATTTTGTCAAGTTTCAAAGAGCTACTACGAACCATGTTGGATTTTCATTTCGAAATTCATCTATCTATATAGGAGAGAACAGAGGGAAACCTAAATATAAAAACTGCTACTGTAGACGAACGCTTCAACCTAGAAAAACAAAATTTGGTGAGCCAAGTGGGATTTGTGTACTGATCATTACCACCAAGTATCATCAAGATTGGGTGAAAAAATATTTGCTTGTATTTCGGAAACTCGTTAATTCTTTTAAGCTTGGCAACCCCTCTCAATGAAAGTGCTTTTACACAGTCTGTGCCTAGGGCTACTTGAAGAGGAAACAAACCAAGAGACAAAACTGAGAACTCCTTTATTTTGTCAAGTTTCAAAGAGCTACTATGAACCATGTTGGATTTAGAGTTCCAATTCATCTATCTATATAGGAGAGAGCAGAGGAAACCTAAATATAAAAACTGCTACTGTAGACGAACGCTTCAACCTAGAAGAACAAAATTTGGTGAGCCAAGTGGGATTTGTGTACTGATCATTACCACCAAGTATCATCAAGATTGGGTAAAAAAATATTTGCTGGAATTTTGGAAACTCGTTAATTCTTAGAAGCTTGGCAACCCCTCTCGATGAAAGTGCTTTTCCACAATCTGTGCTCAGGGCTTCTTGAAGAGGAAACAAACCATAGAGACAAAACTGAGAACTCCTTTATTTTGTCAAGTTTCAAAGAGCTACTACAAACCATGTTGGATTTAGAGTTCCAAATTCATCTATCTATATAGGAGAGAAGAGGGAAAACTAAATATAAAAACTACTACTGTAGATGAACGCTTCAACCTAGAAGAACAAAATTTGGTAAGCCAAGTGGGATTTGTGTACTGATCATTCCCACCAAGTAACATCAAGTTTGGGTGAAAAATATTTGCTGGTGGTTGGGAAAATCGTTAATTCTTAGAAGCTTGGCAACGCCTCTCGATGAAATTGCTTTTCCACAGTCTGTGCCTAGGGCTATGAAGAGGAAACAAACCACAGAGACAAAACTGATAACTCCTTTATATTGTCAGGTTTCCAAGAGCTACTACGAACCATGTTGGATTTAGAGTTCCAAATTCATCTATCTATATAGGAGAGAACAGAGGGAAACCTAAATATAAAAACTGCTACTGTAGACGAACGCTTCAATATGGAAGAACAAAATTTGGTGAGCCAAGTGGGATTTGTGTACTGATCATTACCACCAAGTATCATCAAGATTGGGTGAAAAAAATATTTGCTGGTATTTCGGAAACTCGTCAATTCTTGGAAGCTTGGCAACCCGTCTCAATGAAAGTGATTTTCCACAGTCTGTGCCTAGGGCTACGTGAAGAGGAAACAAACCATAGAGACAAACTGAGATCTCCTTTATTTTGTCAAGTTTCAAAGAGCTACTACGAACCATGTTGGATTTAGATTTCCAAATTCATCTATCTATATAGGAGAGAACAGAGGGAAACCTAAATATAAAAACTGCTACTGTAGAAGAACGCTTCAATCTAGAAAAACAAAATTGGGTGAGCCAAGTGGGATTTGTGAACTGATCATTACCACCAAGTATCATCAAGATTGGGTAAAAAAAATATTTGCTGGTATTTCGGAAACTCGTTAATTCTTAGAAGCTTGGCAACCCCTCTCAATGAAAGTGCTTTTCCACCGTCTGTGCCTAGGGCTACTTGAAGAGGAAACAAACCACAGAGACAAAACTGAGAACTCCTTTATTTTGTCAAGTTTCAAAGAGCTACTACGAACCATGTTGGATTTAGATTTCCAAATTCTTCTATCTATATAAGAGAGAACAGTGGGAAACCTAAATATAAAAACTGCTACTCTAGACGAACGTTTCAACCTAGAAGAACAAAATTTGGTGAGACAAGTGGGATTTGTGTACTGATCATTACCACCAAGTATCATCAAGATTGGGTGAAAAAATATTTGGTGGAATTTCGGAAACTCGTTAATTCTTAGAAGCTTGGCAACCCCTCTCAATGAAATTGCTTTTCCACAGTGTGTGTCTAGGGCTACTTGAAGAGGAAACAAACCATAGAGACAAAAATGAGAACTCCTTTATTTTGTCAAGTTTCAAAGAGCTACTACGAACCATGTTGGATTTAGAGTTCCAAATTCATCTATCTATATAGGAGAGAGCACAGGAAACCTAAATATTAAATGCTACTGTAGACAAACGCTTCAACCTATAAGAACAAAATTTGGTCAGCCAAATGGGATTTGTGTACTGATCATTACCACCAAGTATCATCAAGATTGGGTGAAAAAGTGTTTGCTCGTATTTCGGAAACTCGTTAATTCTAAGAAACTTGGCAACCCATCTCAATGAAAGTGCTTTTCCACAGTCTGTGCCTAAGGCTACTTGAAGAGGAAACAAACCATAGAGATAAAACTGAGAACTCCTTTATTTTGTCAAGTTTCAAAGAGCTACTACAAACCATGTTGGATTTAGAGTTCCAAATTCATCTATCTATATAGGAGAGAGCAGAGGGAAACCTAAATATAAAAACTGCTACTGTAGACGAACGCTTCAACCTAGAACAACAAAATTTGGTGAGCCAAGTGGGATTTGTGTACTGATCATTAGCACCAAGTATCATCAAGATTGGGTAAAAAAATATTTGCTGGAATTTTGGAAACTCGTTAATTCTTAGAAGCTTGGCAACCCCTCTCCATGAAAGTGCTTTTCCACAGTCTGTGCTTAGGGCTACTTGAAGAGGAAACAAACCATAGAGACAAAACTGAGAACTCCTTTATTTTGTCAAGTTTCAAAGAGCTACTACAAACCATGTTGGATATAGAGTTCCAAATTCATCTATCTACATAGGAGAGAACAGAAGGAAACAAAATATAGAAACTGATAATGTACACGAACGCTTCAACCTAGAAGAACAAAATTTCGTGAGCCAAGTGGGATTTGTGTACTAATCATTACCACCAAGTATCATCAAGATCGGGTGAAAAAATATTTGCTGGTATTTCTGAAAATCGTTAATTCTTAGAAGCTTGGCAACCCCTCTCAATGAAAGTGCTTTTCCACAGTCTGTGCTTAGGGCTACTTGAAAAGGAAACAAACCATAGAGACAAAACTGAGAACTCCTTTATTTTGTAAATTTTCAAAGAGCTACTACAAACCATGTTGGATTTAGAGTTCCAAATTCATCTATCTATATAGGAGAGAACAGAGGGAAAACTAAATACAAAAACTACTACTGTAGATGAACGCTTCAACCTAGAAGAACAAAATTTGGTAAGCCAAGTGGGATTTGTGTACTGATAATTACCACCAAGTATCATCAAGATTGGGTGAAAAATATTTGCTGGTGTTTGGGAAAATCGTTAATTCTTAGAAGCTTGGCAACCCCTCTCGATGAAATTGGTTTTCCACAGTCTGTGCTTAGGGCTATGAAGAATAAACAAACCATAGAGACAAAACTGAGAACTCCTTTATATTGTCAGGTTTCCAAGAGCTACTACGAACCATGTTGGATTTAGAGTTCCAAATTCATCTATCTATATAGGAGAGAACAGAGAGAAACCTAAATATAAAAACTGCTACTGTAGACGAACGCTTCACCCTAGAAGAACAAAATTTGGTGAGCCAAGTGGGATTTGTGTACTGATCTTTAGCACCAAGTATTATCAAGATTGGGTGAAAAAATACTTGCTGGTATTTCGGAAACTCGTTAATTCTTAGAAGCTTGGCAACCCCTCTCAATGAAAGTGCTTTTCAACAGTCTGCACATAGGGATACATGAAAGGAAACAAACCATAGAGACAAAACTGAGAACTCCTTTATTTTGTCAAGTTTCAAGCAGCTACTACACACCAAGTTGGACTTAGAGTTCCATATTCATCTATCTATATAGGAGAGAACAGAGGGAAACCTAAATATAAAAACTGCTACTGTAGAAGAACGTTTCAACCTAGAAGAACAAAATTTGGTGAGCCAAGTGGGATTTGTGTTCTAATCATTACCACCAAGTATCATCAAGATTGGGTGAAAAAACATTTGCTGGTATTTCGGAAACTCGTTAATTCTTAGAAGCTTGGCAACCCCTCTCAATGAAAGTGCTTTTCCACAGTCTGTGCCTTGGGCTACTTGAATAGGAAACACAAAATAGAGACAAAACTGAGAACTCCTTTATTTTGTCAAGTTTCAGAGCTATTACAAACCATGTTGGATTTACAGTTCCAAATTCATCTATCTATATAGGAGAGAACAGAGGGAAACCTAAATATAAAAACTGCTACTGTAGACGAACGCTTCAACCTAGAAGAACAAAATTTGGTGAGCCAAGTGGGATTTGTGTACTGATCATTACCACCAAGTATCTTGAAGATTGGGTGAAAAAATATTTGCTGGTATTTCGTAAACTCGATAATTCTTAGAAGCTTGGCAACCCCTCTCAATGAAAGTGCTTTTCCACAGTCTGTGCTTAGGGCTACTTAAAGAGGAAACAAACCATAGAGACAAAACTGAGAACTCCTTTATTTTGTCAAGTTTCAAAGAGCTACTACACACCATGTTGGATTTAGAGTTCCATATTCATCTATCTATATAGGAGAGAACAGAGGGAAACCTAAATATAAATACTGCTACTGTAGACGAACGCTTCAACCTAGAAGAACAAAATGTGGTGAGCCAAGTTGGAGTTGTGTACTGATCATTACCACTACGGATCATCAAGATTGGGTGAAAAAATATTTGCTGGAATATCGGAAACTGGTTAATTCTTAGAAGCTTGGTAGCCACTCTCGATGAAAGTGCTTTTCCACAGTCTGTGCCTGAGGCTACTTGAAGAGGAAACAAACCATAGAGACAAAACTGAGAACTCCTTTTTTTTGTCAAGTTTCAAAGAGCTACTATGAACCATGTTGGATTTAGAGTTCCAAATTCATCTATCTATATAGGAGAGAGCAGAGGGAAACCTAAATATAGAAACTGCTACTGTAGACGAACGCTTCAACCTGGAAGAACAAAATTTGGTGAGCCAGGTGGGATTTGTGTACTGATCCTTACCACCAAGTATCATCAAGATTGGGTGAAAAAATATTTGCTGGTATTTCGGAAACTCGTTAATTCTTAGAAGCTTGGAAACCCCTCTCAATGAAATTGCTTTTCCACACTCTGTGCCTAGGGCTACTTGTAGAGGAAACAAACCATAGCTACAAAACTGAGAACTCCTTTATTTTGTCAAGTTTCAAAGAGCTTCTACGAACCATGTTGGATTATAGTTCCAAATTCATCTATCTATATAGGAGTGAGCAGAGGGAAACATAAATATAAAAACTGCTACTGTAGACGAACGCTTCAACCTAGAAGAACAAAATTTGGTGAGCCAAGTGGGATTTGTGTACTGAACATTACCACCATGTATCATCAAGATTGGGTGAAAAAGTTTTTGCTCGTATTTCGGAAACTCGTTAATTCTTAGACGCTTTGCAACCCCTCTCAATGAAAGTGCTTTTCCACAGTCTGTGCCTAGGGCTACTTGAAGAGGAAACAAACCATAGAGACAAAACTGAGAACTCCTTTATTTTGTAAAGTTTAAAAGAGCTCTTGCAAACCATGTTCGATTTAGAGTTCCAAATTCATCTATCTATATAGGAGAGAGCAGAGGGAAACCTAAATATAAAAACTGCTACTGTAGACGAACGCTTCAACCTGGAAGAACAAAATTTGGTGAGCCAAGTGGGATTTGTGTACTGATAATTACCACCAAGTATCATCAAGATTGGGTGAAAAAATATTTGCTGGTATTTCGGAAAGTCGTTAATTTTTAGAAGCTTGACAACCCCTCTCAATGAAAGTGCTTTTCCACAGTCTGGGCTTAGGCTAGTTAAACAGGAAACAAATCATTGAGATAAAACTGAGAACACATTTATTTTGTCAAGTTTCAAAGAGCTACTACGAACCATGTTGGATTTAGAGTTCCAAATTCATCTATCTATATAGGAGAGAGCAGAGGGAAACCTAAATATAAAAACTGCTAGTGTAGACGAACGCTTCAACCTAGAAGAACAAAATTTGGTGAGCCAAGTGGGATTTGTGTACTGATCATTACCCCCAAGTATCATCAAGATTGGGTGAAAAAATATTTGCAGGTATTTCGGAAACTCGGTAATTCCTAGAAGGTTCGCAACCCTTCTCAATGTAAGTACTTTTCAACTGTCTGTGCCTAGGGCTACTTGAAGAGGAAACAAACCATATAGAGAAAACTGAGAACTCCTTTATTTTGTCAAGTTTCAAAGAGCTACTACAAACCATGTTGGATTTAGAGTTCCAAATTCATCTATCTATATAAGAGAGAGCAGAGGGTAATTTGGTGAGCCAAGTGGGATTTGTGTACTGATCATTACCACCAAGTATCATCAAGATTGGGTGAGAAAATATTTGGCTGGTATTTTGGAAACTCGTTAATTCTTAGAAGGTTGGCAACCCTTCTCAATGAAAGTGCTTTTCCACAGCCTGTGCCTAGGGCTAATTGAAAATGAAACAAACTATAGAGAAAAAACTGAGAAATTCCTTTATATTGTCAAGTTTCCAAGAGCTACTTCGAACCATGTTGGATTTAGAGTTCCAAATTCATCTATCTATATAGGAGAGAGTAGAGGGAAACCTAAATATAAAAACTGCTAATGTAGACGAACGCTTCAACCTAGAAGAACATAATTTGGTGAGCCAAGTGGGATTTGTGAACTGATCATTACCACCAAGCATCATCAAGATAGGGTGAAAAAATATTTGCTGGAATATCGGAAACTCGTTAATTCTTAGAAGCTTGGCAGCCCCTCTCGATGAAAGTGCTTTTCCACAGTCTGTGCCTAGGGCTACTTGAAAAGGAAAACAAACTATTAGAGAAAAAACTGAGAACTCCTTTATATTGTCAAGTTTCCAAGAGCTACTACAAACCATGTTGGATTTAGAGTTCCAAATTCATCTATCTATATAGGAGAGAACAGAGGGAAACCTAAATATAAAAACTGCTACTGTAGACGAACGCTTCAACCTAGAAGAACATAATTTGGTGAGCCAAGTGCGATTTGTGTACTGATCATTACCACCAAGTATCATCAAGATTGGGTGAAAAAATATTTGCTGGTATTTTGGAAACTCGTTAATTCTTAGAAGGTTGGCAACCCTTCTCAATGAAAGTGCTTTTCCACAGTCTGTGCCTAGGGCTACTTGAAGAGGAAACAAACCATAGAGACAAAACTGAGAACTAATTTATTGGTCAAGTTTCAAAGAGCTACTACAAACCATGTTGGATTGGGAGTTCCAAATTCATCTATCCTATATAGGAGAGAGCAGAGGGAAACCTAAATATAAAAACTGCTACTGTAGACGAACGCTTCAACCTGGAAGAACAAAATTTGGTGAGCCAAGTGGGATTTGTGAACTGATCATTACCACCAAGTATCATCAAGATCGGGTGAAAAAATATTTATTGTATTTCGGAAACTCGTTAATTCTTCGAAGCTTGGCATCACCTCTCAATGAAAGTGCTTTTCCACAGTCTGTGCATAGGGCTACTTGAATAGGAAACAAAAAATGGAGACAAAACTGAGAACTCCTTTATTTTGTCAAGTTTCAAAAGAGCTACTACAAACCATGTTGGATTGAGAGTTCCAAATTCATCTATCTATATAGGAGAGAACAGAGGGAAACCTAAATATAAAAAACTGCTACTGTATACGAATGCTTCAACCTAGCAGAACAAAATTTCGAGAGCCAAGTGGGATTTGTGTACCGATCATTAAACACCAAGTATCATCAAGATTGGGTGAAAAAATATTTGCTGGTATTCGGAAACTCGAATAATTCTTAGAAGCTTGGCAACCCCTCTCAATGAAAGTGCTTTTCCACAGTCTGTGTTTAGGGCTACTTGAAGAGGAAACAAACAATAGAGACAAAACTGAGAACTCCTTTATTTTGTCAAGTTTCAAAGAGGTACTACACACCATGGTTGGATTTAGAGTTCCATATTCATCTATCTATATAGGAGAGAACAGAGGGAAACCTAAATATAAAAACTGCTACTGTAGACAAACGCTTCAACCTAGAAGAACAAAATTTTGTGAGACAAGTGGGATTTGTGTGCTGATCATTACCACCAAGTATTCATCAAGATTGGGTGAAAAAATATTTGCTGGTATTTCGGAAACTCGTTAATTCTTAGAAGCTTGTCCAACCCTCTCAATGAAATTGCTTTACCTCAGTCTGTGCCTAGGGCTACTTGAAGAGGAAACAAACCATAGAGACAAAACTGAGAACTCCTTTATTTTTTCAAGTTTCAAAGAGCTACTACGAACCATGTTGGTTTTAGATTTCCAAATTCATCTATCTGTATAGAGAGAACAGAGGGAAACCTAAATATAAAAACTGCTACTGTAGACGAACGCTTCAACCTAGAGAACAAAATTTGGTGAGCCAAGAGGGATTTGTGTACTGATCATTACCACCATGTATCATCAAGATTGGGTAAAAGAAATATTTGCTGGTATTTCGGAAACTCGTTAATTCTTAGAAGCTTGGCAACCCCTCTCGATGAAAGTGCTTTTCCACAGTCTGTGCCTAGGGCTACTTGAAGATGAAACAAACCATAGAGACAAAACTGAGAACTCCTTTATTTTGTCAAGTTTCAAAGAGCTACTACGAACCATGTTGGATTGAGAGTTCCAAATTCACCTCTCTATATACGAGAGAGCAGAGGGAAACCTAAATATAAAAACTGCTACTGTAGACGAACGCTTCAACCTGGGAAGAACAAAATTTGGTGAGCCAAGTGGGATTTGTGAACTGATCATTACCACAAAGTATCATGAAGATTGGGTGAAAAAATATTTGCAGGTATTTCGGAAACTCGTTATATTTTAGAAGGTTGGCAACCCCTCTCAATGAAAGTGCTTTTCCACAGTCTGTTCCTATGGCTACTTGAAGAGGAAACAAACCATAGAGAGAAAACTGAGAACTCCTTTATTTTGTCAAGTTTCAAAGAGCTACTACAAACCATGTTGGATTTAGAGTTCCAAATTCATCTATCTATATAAGAGAGAGCAGACGGAATGCTAAATATAAAAACTGCTACTGTAGCTGAACGCTTCAACCTAGAAGAACAAAATTTGGTGAGCCAAGTGGGATTTGTGAACTGATCATTACCACCATGTATCATCAAGATTGGGTGAAAAAAATATTTGCTGGAATATCGGAAACTCGTTAATTCTTAGAAGCTTGGCAGCCCCTCTCGATGAAAGTGCTTTTCCACAGTCTGTGCCTAGGCTACTTGAAAAGGAAACAAAACTATAGAGAAAAAACTGAGAACTCCTTTATATTGTCAAGTTTCCAAGAGCTACTTCGAACCATGTTGGATTTAGAGTTCCAAATTCATCTATCTATATAGGAGAGAACAGAGGGAAACCTAAATATAAAAACTGCTACTGTAGACGAACGCTTCAACCTAGAAGAACATAATTTGGTGAGCCAAGTGTGATTTGTGTACTGATCATTACCACCAAGTATCATCAAGATTGGGTGAAAAAATATTTGCTGGTATTTTGGAAACTCGTTAATTCTTAGAAGGTTGGCAACCCTTCTCAATGAAAGTGCTTTTCCACAGTCTGTGCCTAGGGCTACTTGAAGAGGAAACAAACCATAGAGACAAAACTGAGAACTAATTTATTGGTCAAGTTTCAAAGAGCTACTACAAACCATGTTGGATTGGGAGTTCCAAATTCATCTATCTATATAGGAGAGAGCAGAGGGAAACCTAAATATAAAAAACTGCTAGTGTAGACGAACGCTTCAACCTAGAAGAACAAAAATTTGGTGAGCCAAGTGGGATTTGTGTACTGATCATTACCCCCAAGTATCATCAAGATTTGGGTGAAAAAATATTTGCAGGTATTTCGGAAACTCGGTAATTCCTAGAAGGTTCGCAACCCTTCTCAATGTAAGTACTTTTCAACTGTCTGTGCCTAGGGCTACTTGAAGAGGAAACAAACCATATAGAGGAAAACTGAGAACTCCTTTATTTTGTCAAGTTACAAAGAGCTACTACAAACCATGTTGGATTTAGAGTTCCAAATTCATCTATCTATATAAGAGAGAGCAGAGGGAATCCTAAATATAAAAACTGCTACTGTAGACGAACGCTTCAACCTAGAAGAACATAATTTGGTGAGCCAAGTGGGATTTGTGTACTGATCATTACCACCAAGTATCATCAAGATTGGGTGAGAAATATTTGCTGGTATTTTGGAAACTCGTTAATTTTTAGAAGGTTGGCAACCCTTCTCAATGAAAGTGCTTTTCCACAGTCTGTGCCTAGGGCTAATAAAAAATGAAACAAACTATAGAGAAAAAACTGAGGAACTCCTTTATATTGTCAAGTTTCCAAGAGCTACTTCGAACCATGTTGGATTTAGAGTTCCAAATTCATCTATCTATATAGGAGAGAGTAGAGGGAAACCTAAATATAAAAACTGCTAATGTAGACGAACGCTTCAACCTAGAAGAACATAATTTGGTGAGCCAAGTGGGATTTGTGAACTGGATCATTACCACCAAGCATCATCAAGATAGGGTGAAAAAATATTTGCTGGAATATCGGAAACTCGTTAATTCTTAGAAGCTTGGCAGCCCCTCTCGATGAAAGTGCTTTTCCACAGTCTGTGCCTAGGGCTACTTGAAAAGGAAACAAACTATAGAGAAAAAAACTGAGAACTCCTTTATATTGTCAAGTTTCCAAGAGCTACTTCGAACCATGTTGGATTTAGAGTTCCAAATTCATCTATCTATATAGGAGAGAACAGAGGGAAACCTAAATATAAAAACTGCTACTGTAGACGAACGCTTCAACCTAGAAGAACATAATTTTGGTGAGCCAAGTGCGATTTGTGTACTGATCATTACCCACCAAGTATCATCAAGATTGGGTGAAAATATATTGTGGTATTTTGGAAACTCGTTAATTCTTAGAAGGTTGGCAACCCTTCTCAATGAAAGTGCTTTTCCACAGTCTGTGCCTAGGGCTACTTGAAGAGGAAACAAACCATAGAGACAAAACTGAGAACTAATTTATTGGTCAAGTTTCAAAGAGCTACTACAAACCATGTTGGATCTGGGAGTTCCAAATTCATCTATCTATATAGGAGAGAGCAGAGAGGAAACCTAAATATAAAAACTGCTACTGTAGACGAACGCTTCAACCTGGAAGAACAAAATTTGGTGAGCCAAGTGGGATTTGTGAACTGATCATTACCACCAAGTATCATCAAGATCGGGTGAAAAAATATTTATTGTATTTCGGAAACTCGTTAATTCTTCGAAGCTTGGCAACACCTCTCAATGAAAGTGCTTTTCCACAGTCTGTGCATAGGGCTACTTGAATAGGAAACAAAAAAATGGAGACAAAACTGAGAACTCCCTTGATTTTGTCAAGTTTCAAAGAGCTATACAAACCTAGTTGGATTTGAGAGTTCCAAATTCTTCTATCTATATAGGAGAGAACAGAGGGAACCTAAAATATAAAAAACTGCTACTGTATACGAATGCTTCAACCTAGCAGAACAAAATTTCGAGAGCCAAGTGGGATTTGTGTACCGATCATTAACACCAAGTATCATCAAGATTGGGTGAAAAAATATTTGCTGGTATTCGGAAACTCGATAATTCTTAGATGCTTGGCAACCCCTCTCAATGAAAGTGCTTTTCCACAGTCTGTGTTTAGGGCCTACTTGAAGAGGAAACAAACAATAGAGACAAAAACTGAGAACTCCTTTATTTTGTCAAGTTTCAAAGAGGTACTACACACCATGTTGGATTTAGAGTTCCATATTCATCTATCTATATAGGAGAGAACAGAGGGAAACCCTAAATATAAAAACTGCTACTGTAGACAAACGCTTCAACCTAGAAGAACAAAATTTTGTGAGCCAAGTGGGATTTGTGTGCTGATCATTACCACCAAGTATCATCAAAGATTGGGTGAAAAAAATATTTGCTGGTATTTCGGAAACTCGTTAATTCTTAGAAGCTTGTCCAACCTCTCAATGAAATTGCTTTACCTCAGTCTTGTGCCTAGGGCTACTTGAGAGGAAACAAACCATAGAGACAAAACTTAGAACTCCTTTATTTTGTCAAGTTTCAAAAAGCTTCTACGAACCATGTTGGATTTAGAGTTCCAAATTCATCTATCTATACAGGAGTGAGCATAGGGAAACCTAAATATAAAAACTGCTACTGTAGACGAACGCTTCAACCTAGAAGAACAAAAATTTGGTGAGCCAAGAGGGATTTGTGTACTGATCATTACCACCATGTATCATCAAGATTGGGTAAAAAGAAATATTTGCTGGTATTTCGGAAACTCGTTAATTCTTAGAAGCTTGGCAACCCCTCTCGATGAAAGTGCTTTTCCACAGTCTGTGCCTAGGGCTACTTGAAGATGAAACAAACCATAGAGACAAACTGAGAAACTCCTTTATTTTGTCAAGTTTCAAAGAGCTACTACGAACCATGTTGGATTGAGAGTTCCAAATTCACCTCTCTATATACGAGAGAGCAGAGGGAAACCTAAATATAAAAACTGCTACTGTAGACGAACGCTTCAAACTGGAAGAACAAAATTTGGTGAGCCAAGTGGGATTTGTGAACTGATCATTACCACAAAGTATCATGAAGATTGGGTGAAAAAATATTTGCAGGTATTTCGGAAACTCGTTAATTTTAGAAGGTTGGCAACCCCTCTCAATGAAAGTGCTTTTCCACAGTCTGTTCCTATGGCTACTTGAAGAGGAAACAAACCATAGAGAGAAAACTGAGAACTCCCTTTATTTTGTCAAGTTTCAAAGAGCTACTACAAACCATGTTGGATTTAGAGTTCCAAATTCATCTATCTATATAAGAGAGAGCAAGACGGAATGCTAAATATAAAAACTGCTAATGTAGCTGAACGCTTCAACCTAGAAGAACAAAATTTGGTGAGCCAAGGTGGGATTTGTGAACTGATCATTACCACCATGTATCATCAAGATTGGGTGAAAAAAAATTTGCTGGTGTTTCGGAAACTCGTTAATTCTTAGAAGCTTGGCAACCCCGCTCAATGAAAGTGCTTTTCCACAGTCTGTGCTTAGGGCTACTTGAATGGAAAACAAAAAATTAGAGACAAAACTGAAAACTCCTTTATTTTGTCAAGTTTCAAAAAGCTACTTACAAACCATGTTGGATATATAGTTCCAAATTCATCTGTCTATATATGAGAGAACAGAGGGAAACCTGAATATAAAAACTGCTACTGTACACTTATGCTTCAACCTAGAAGAACAAAATTTCGTGAGCCATGTGGGATTTGTGTACTGATCATTACCACCAAGTATCATCAAGATTGGGTGAAAAAAATATTTGCTGGTATTTCGGAAACTCGATCATTCTTAGAAGCTAGGCAACCCCTCTCAATGAAAGTGCTTTCCACAGTCTGTGCTTAGGGCTACTTGAAGAGGAAACAACCATAGAGACAAAACTGAGAATCCTTTATTTTGTCAAGTTTCTAAGAGCTACTACGAACCATGTTGGATTTAGAGTTCCAAATTCATCTATCTATATAGGAGAGAGTAAGAGGGAAACCTAAATATAAAAACTGCTAATGTAGACGAACGCTTCCAAATTGAAGAACAAAATTTGGTGAGTTAAGTGGAATTTGTGTACTGATCATTACCACCAAAGTATCATCAAGATTGGGTGAAAAAATATTTGCTGGTGTTTGGGACACTCGTTAATTCTTAGAAGCTTGGGCTACAACTCTCAATGAAAGTGCTTTTTCCACAGTGTGTGCCTAGGGCTACTTGAAAAGGAAACAAACTATAGAGAAAAAACTGAGAACTCCTTTATATTGTCAAGTTTCAAAGAGCTACTAGGAACCATGTTGGATTTAGAGTTCCAAATTCATCTATCTATATAGGAGAGAGCAGAGGGAAAACTAAATATAAAAAAACTACTGTAGATGAACGCTTCAACCTAGAAAGAACAATAATTTGGTGAGCCAAGTGGGATTTGTGTACTGATCATTACCACCAAGTATCATCAAGATTGGGTGAAAAAATATTTGCTGCTATTTCGGAAACTCGTAAATTCTTATAAGCTTGACAACCCCTCTCAATGAAAGTGCTTTTACACAGTCTGTGCTTAGGGCTACTTAAAGAGGAAACAAACATAGACACAAAACTGAGAACTCCTTTATTTTGTCAAGTTTCAAAGAGCTACTACGAACCATGTTGGATTTAGAGTTCCAAATTCATCTATCTATATAGGAGAGATCAGATGGAAATCTAAATATAAAAAACTGCTACTGTAGACGAACGCTTCAACCTAGAAGAACAAAATTTGGTGAGCCAAGTGGGATTTGTGTACTGATCATTACACCAAGTATCATCAAGAATGGGTGAAAGAATATTTTGCTGTTATTTCGAAAAACAGCGTTAATTCTTAGAACGCTTGACAACCCCTCTAAATGAAAGTGCTTTTACACAGTCTGTGCTTAGGGCTATTTAAAAGAAGGAAACAAACCATAGAGACAAAACTGAGAACTCCTTTATTTTGTCAAGTTTCAAAGAGCTACTACCAACCCATGTTGGATTTAGAGTTCCAAATTCATCTATCTATATAGGAGAGACCAGCTGGAAATCTAAATATAAAAACTGCTACTGCCGACGAACGCTTCAACCTAGAAGAACAAAATTTGGTGAGCCAAATGGGATTTGTGTACTGATCATTACCACCAAGTATCATCAAGATTGGGTGAAAAAATATTTGCAGGTATTTCGGAAACTCCGTTAATTCTTAGAAGGTTGGCAACCCCTCTCAATGAAAGTGCTTTTCCACACTCTGTGCCTAGGGCTACTTGAAGAGGAAACAAACCATAGAGACAAAACTGAGAACTCTGTATTTTGTAAAGTTTCAAAGAGCTACTCCAAACCATGTTGGATTTAGAGTTCCAAATTCATCTATCTATATAGGAGAGAACAGAGGGAAACCTAAATATAAAAACTGCTTCTGTAGACGAACGCTTCAACCTAGAAGAACAATATTTGGTGAGCCAATGTGGGAATTTTGTACTGATCATTACCACCAAGTGTCATCAAGATTGGGTGAAAAAAATATTTGCTGGTATTTCGGAAACTCGTTAATTCTTAGAAGCTTGACAACCCCTCTCATTGAAAGTGCTTTTTACACAGTCTGTGCTTAGGGCTACTTAAAGAGGAAACAAACCATAGAGAAAAAACTGAGAACTCCTTTATTTTGTCAAGTTTCAAAGAGCTACTACAAACCATGTTGGATTTAGAGTCCAAACTTCATCTATCAATATAGGATTGAGCAGATGAAAATCTAAAATAAAAAACTGCTACTGTAGACGATCGCTTCAACCTAGAAGAACAAAATTTGGTGAGCCAAGTGGGATTTGGGTACTGATCATTACCACCAAGTATCATCAAGATTGGGTGAAAAAATATTTGCAGTTATTTCGGAAACTCGTTAATTCTCAGAAGGTTGGTAACCCCTCTCAATGAAAGTGCTTTTGAACAGTCTGTGCCTAGGGATACTCAAGAGGAAACAAACCATAGAGGACAAAACTGAGAACTCCTTTATTTTGTCAAGTTTCAAAGAGCTACTACAAACCATGTTGGATATAGAGTTCCAATTCATCTATCTATATTAGGAGAGAACAGAAGGAAACCTAATAATAAAAAGTGCTACTGTACACGAACGGTTCAACCTAGAAGAAGAAAATTTTGTGAGCCAAGTGGGATTTGTGTACTGATCATTACCACCAAGTATCATCAAGATTGCGTAAAAAAATATTTGCTGGTATTTCGGAAACTCGTTAATTTCTTAGAAGCTTGCCAACCCCTCTCGATGAAAGTGCTTTTCCACAGTCAGTGCATAGGGCTACTTAAAGAGGAAACAAAACCATAGGGACAAAACTGAGAACTCCTTTATTTTGTCAAGTTTCAAAGAGCTACTACAAACCATGTTGGATTTAGAGTTTAAATTCATCTATCTATATAGGAGAGAACAGAAGGAAACTTAAATATAAAAACTGCTACTGTACACGAACGCTTCAACCTAGAAGAACAAAATTTTGGTGAGCCAAGTGCGATTTGTGTACTGATCATTACCACCAAGTAATCATCAAGATTGCGTAAAAAAATTATTTGCTGGTATTTCGGAAACTCGTTAATTCTTAGAAACTTGGCAACGCCTCTCGAAGAAAGTGCTGTTCCACAGTCTGTGCCTAGGGCTACTTGAAGAGGAAACAAACCATAGAGACAAAACTGAGAACTCCTTTATTTTTTCAAGTTTCAAAGAGCAACTACGAACCATGTGGGATTTAGAGTTCCAAATTCATCTATCTATATAGGAGAGAACAGAAGGAAACCTAAATATAAAAACTGCTACTGTACACGAATGCTTCAACCTAGAAGAACAAAATTTCGTGAGCCAAGTGGGATTTGTGTACTAATCATTACCACCAAGTATCATCAAGATCGGGTGAAAAAATATTTGCTGGTATTTCGGGAAGTCGTTAATACTTAGAAGCTTGGCAACACCTCTCAATGAAAGTGCTTTTACACAGTCTGTGCTGAGGGCTACTTGAAGAGGAAACAAACCATAGAGGCAAAACTGAGAACTCCTTTATTTTGTAAAGTTTCAAAGAGCTACTACAAACCATGTTGGATTTAGAGTTCCACATTCATCTATCTATATAGGAGAGAACAGAGGGAAAACTAAATATAAGTACTACTACTGTAGATGAACGCTTCAACCTAGAAGAACAAAATTTGGTGAGACAAGTGGGATTTGTGTACTGATCATTACCACCAAGTATCATCAAGATTGCGTAAAAGAATATTTGCTGGTATTTCGGAAACTCGTTAATTCTTAGAAACTTGGCAACGCCTCTCGAAGAAAGTGCTGTTCCACAGTCTGTGCCTAGGGCTACTTGAAGAGGAAACAAACCATAGAGACAAAACTGAGAACTCCTTTATTTTGTCAAGTTTCAAAGAGCTACTACGAACCATGTGGGATTTAGAGTTCCAAATTCATCTATCTATATAGGAGAGAACAGAAGGAAACCTAAATATAAAAACTGCTACTGTACACGAATGCTTCAACCTAGAAGAACAAAATTTCGTGAGCCAAGTGGGATTTGTGTACTAATCATTACCACCAAGTATCATCAAGATCGGGTGAAAAAATATTTGCTGGTATTTCGGGAAGTCGTTAATTCTTAGAAGCTTGGCAACACCTCTCAATGAAAGTGCTTTTACACAGTCTGTGCTGAGGGCTACTTGAAGAGGAAACAAACCATAGAGGCAAAACTGAGAACTCCTTTATTTTGTAAAGTTTCAAAGAGCTACTACAAACCATGTTGGATTTAGAGTTCCACATTCATCTATCTATATAGGAGAGAACAGAGGGAAAACTAAATATAAGTACTACTACTGTAGATGAACGCTTCAACCTAGAAGAACAAAATTTGGTGAGACAAGTGGGATTTGTGTACTGATCATTACCACCAAGTATCATCAAGATTGGGTGAAAAAATATTTGCTGGTATTTCGGAAACTCGTTAATTCTTAGAAGCTTGACAACCCCTCTCAATGAAGGTTCTTTTCCACAGTCTGTGCTTAGGGCTACTTGAAGAGGAAACAAACCATAGAGACATACTGAGAACTCCTTTATTTTGTCAAGTTTCAAAGAGCTATTACGAACCATGTTGGATTTAGTGTTCCAAATTCATCTATCTATATAGGAGAGATCAGAGGGAATCCTAAATATGAAAACTGCTACTGTAGAAGAACGCTTCAACCTAGAAGAACAAAATTTGGTGAGCCAAGTGGGATTTGTGAACTGATCATTACCACCAAGGATCATCAAGATTGGGTGAAAAAATATTTGCTGGAATATCGGAAACTCGTTAATTCTTTGAAGATTGGCAGCCCCTCACGATGAAAGTGCTTTTCCACAGTCTGTGCCTAGGGCTACTTGAAAAGGAAAAAAACCATAGAGAAAAAACTGAGAACTCCTTTATATTGTCAAGTTTCCAACAGCAACTACGAACCATGTTGAATTTAGAGTTCCAAATTCATCTATCTATATAGGAGAGAGCAGAGGGAATCCTAAATATAAAAGCTGCTACTGTAGACAAACGCTTCAACCTAGAAGAACAAAATTTGGTTAGCCAAGTGGGATTTGTGTACTAATCATTACCACCAAGTATCATCAAGATCGGGTGAAAAAATATTTGCTGGTATTTCGGAAACTCGTTAATTCTTAGAATGTTGGCAACCCCTCTCAATGAAAGTGCTTTTACACAGTCTGTGCCTAGGGCTACTTGAAGAGGAAACAAACCATAGAGACAAAACTGAGAACTCCTTTATTTTGTCAAGTTTCAAAGAGCTACTACAAACCATGTTGGATTTAGAGTTCCAAATTCATCTATCTATATAGGAGAGAACAGAAGGAAACCTAAATAAAAAACTGCTACTGTACACGAACGCTTCAACCTAGAAGAACAAAATTTCCTGAGCGAAGTGGGATTTGTGTACTAATCATTACCACCACGTATCATCAAGATCGGGTGAAAAAATATTTGCTGGTATTTCGGGAAGTCGTTAATTCTTAGAAGCTTGGCAAACCCTCTCAATGAAAGTGCTTTTCCACAGTCTGTGCTGAGGGCTACTTGAAGAGGAAACAAACCATAGAGACAAAAATGAGAACTCCTTTGTTTTGTAAAGTTTCAAAGAGCTCCTACAAACCATGTTGGATTTAGAGTTCCACATTCATGTATCTATATAGGAGAGAACAGAGGGAAAACTAAATATAAAAACTGCTACTGTAGACGAACGCTTCAACCTAGAAGAACAAAATTTGGTGAGCCAAGTGGGATTTGTGTACTGATCATTACCACCAAGTATCATCAAGATTGGGTGAAAAAATATTTGCTGGTATTTCGGAAACTCGTTAATTCTTAGAAGCTTGACAACCCCTTTCAATGAAAGTGCTTTTACACAGTCTGTGCTTAGGGCTACTTAAAGAGGAAACAAACCATGGAGACAAAACTGAGAACTCCTTTATTTTGTCAAGTTTCAAATAGCTACTACAAACCATGTTGGATTTAGAGTTCCAAATTCATCTATCAATATAGGATTGAGCAGATGGAAATCTAAATATAAAAACTGCTACTGTAGAAGAACACTTCAACCTAGAAGAAAAACATTTGGTGAGCCAAGTGGGATTTGTGTACTGATCATTACCACCAAGTATCATCAAGATTGGGTGAAAAAATCTTTGCAGGTATTTCGGAAACTCGTTAATTCTTAGAAGGTTGGCAACCCCTCTCAATGAAAGTGCTTTTCCACAGTCTGTGCCTAGGGCTACTTGAAGAGGAAACAAACCATAGAGACAAAACTGAGAACTCCTTTATTTTGTCAAGTTTCAAAGAGCTACTACAAAGCATGTTGGATTTAGAGTTCCAAATTCATCTATCTATATAGGAGGGAACAGAAGGAAACCTAATAGTAAAAAGTGCTACTGTACACGAACGCTTCAACTGAGAAGAACAAAATTTGGTGAGCCAAGTGGGATTTGTGTACTAATCATTACCACCAATTATCATCAAGATCGGGTGAAAAAATATTTGCTGGTATTTCGGAAACTCGTTAATTCTTAGAAGCTTGGCAACCCCTCCCAATGAAAGTGCTTTTCCACAGTCTGCGCTGAGGGCTACTTGAAGAGGAAACAAACCATAGAGACAAAACTGAGAAATCCTTTATTTTGTAAAGTTTCAAAGAGCTACTACTAACCATGTTGGATTTATAGTTCCACATTCATCTATCTATATAGGAGAGAACAGAGGAAAAACTAAATATAAAAACTACTACTGTAGATGAACGCTTCAACCTAGAAGAACAAAATTGGGTGAGCCAAGTGGGATTTGTGTACTGATCATTACCACCAAGTATCATCAAGATTAGGTGAAAAAATATTTGCTGGTATTTCGGAAACGCGTTAATTCTTAGAAGCTTGACAACCCCTCTCAATGAAAGTGCTTTTCCACAGTCTGTGCTTAGGGCTAATTGAGAGGAAACAAACCATAGAGACAAAACTGAGAACTCCATTATTTTCTGAAGTTTCAAAGAGCTACTACGAACCATGTTGGATTTAGAGTTCCAAATTCATCTATCTTTATAGGAGAGAACCGAGGGAAACCTAAATATAAAAACTGCTACTGTAGACGAACGCTTCAACCTAGAAGAACAAAATTTGTTGAGCCAAGTGGGATTTGTGTACTGATCATTAAAACCAATATCATCAAGATTGGGTGAAAAAATATTTGCAGGTATTTCGGAAACTCGTTAATTCTTAGAAGCTTGACAACCCCTCTCAATGAAAGTGCTTTTCCACAGTCTGTGCTTAGGGCTACTTAAAGAGGAAACAAACCATAGAGACAAAACAGAGAACTCCTTTATTTTGTCATATTTCAAAGAGCTACTACGACCCATGTTGGATTTAGAGTTCCAAATTCATCTATCTATATAGGAGAGAGCAGAGGGAATCCTAAATATAAAAACTGCTACTGTTTACAAACGCTTCAACCTAGAAGAACAAAATTTGGTTAGCCAAGTGGGATTTGTGTACTAATCATTACCACCAAGTATCATCAAGATCGGGTGAAAAAATATTTGCTGGTATTTCGGAAACTCGTTATTCTTAGAAGGTTGGCAACCCCTATCAATGAAAGTGCTTTTACACAGTCTGTGCCTAGGGCTACTTGAGGAGGAAACAAACCATAAAGACAAAACTGAGAACTCCTTTATTTTGTCAAGTTTCAAAGAGCTACTACAAACCATGTTGGATTTAGAGTTCCAAATTCATCTATCTATATAGGAGAGAACAGAAGGAAACCTAAATAAAAAACTGCTACTGTACACGAACGCTTCAACCTAGAAGAACAAAATTTCCTGAGCCAAGTGGGATTTGTGTACTAATCATTACCACCAAGTATCATCAAGATCGGGAGAAAAAATATTTGCTGGTATTTCGGGAAGTTGTTAATTCTTAGAAGCTTGGCAACCCCTCTCAATGAAAGTGCTTTTCCACAGTCTGTGCTGCGTGCTACTTGAAGAGGAAACAAACCATAGACACAAAAATGAGAACTCCTTTATTTTGTCAAGTTTCAAAGAGCTACTACAAACCATGTTGGATTTAGAGTTCCAAATTCATCTATCTATATAGGAGAGAGCAGAGGGAAACCTAAATATAAAAACTGCTATTGTAGACGAACACTTCAACCTCGAAGAACAAAATTTGGTGAGCCAAGTGGGATTTGTGTACTGATCATTACCACCAAGTATCATAAAGATTGGGTGAAAAAATATTTCCTGGTATTTCGGAAACGCGTTAATTCTTAGAAGCTTGACAACCCCTCTCAATGAAAGTGCTTTTCCACACTCTGTGCCTAGGGCTACTTGAAGAGGAAACAAACCATAGAGACAAAACTGAGAACTCCTTTATTTTGTAAAGTTTCAAAGAGCTATTACAAACCATGTTGGATTTATAGTTCCACATTCATCTATCTATATAGGAGAGAACAGAGGGAAAACTAAATATAAACACTACTACTGTAGATGAACGCTTCAACCTAGAAGAACAAAATTTGGTGAGCCAAGTGGGATTTGTGTACTGATCATTACCACCAAGTATCATCAAGATTGGGTGAAAAAATATATTCTGGTATTTCGGAAACGCGTTATTTCTTAGAAGCTTGACAACCCCTCTCAATGAAAGTGCTTTTCCACAGTCTGTGCCTAGGGCTACTTGAAGAGGAAACAAACCATAGAGACAAAACTGAGAACTCCTTTATTTTGTCAAGTTTCAAAGAGGTACTACAAACCATGTTGGATTTAGAGTTCCAACTTCATGTATCTATATAGGAGAGAACAGAGGGAAACCTAAATATAAAAACTGCTACTGTAGACGAACGCTTCAACCTAGAAGAACAAAATTTGGTGAGCCAAGTGCAATTTGTGTACTGATCATTACCACCAAGTATCATCAAAATTGGGTGAAAAAATATTTGCTGGTATTTCGGAAACTCGTTAATTCTTAGAAGCTTGGCAACCCCTCTCAATGAAAGTGCTTTTCCACAGTCTGTGCCTAGGGCTACTTGAAGAGGAAACAAACCATAGAGACAAAACTGAGAACTCCTTTATTTTGTCAAGTTTCAAATAGCTACTACGAACCACGTGGGATTTAGAATTCCAAATTCATCTACCTATATAGGAGAGAACACAAGGAAACCTAAATATAAAAACTGCTACTGTACACGAACGCTTCAACCTAGAAGAAAAAAATTTCGTGAGCCAAGTGGGATTTGTGTACTAATCATTACCACGAAGTATCATCAAGATCGGGTGAAAAAATATTTGCTGGTATTTCGGGAAGTCGTTAATTCTTAGAAGCTTGGCAACCCCTCTCAATGAAAGTGCTTTTCCACAGTCTGTGGTGAGTGCTACTTGAAGAGGAAAGAATCCAAAGAGACAAAACTGAGAACTCCTTTATTTTGTAAAGTTTCAAAGAGCTACTACAAATCATGTTGGATTTACAGTTCCAAAATCATCTATCTTTATAGGAGAGAACAGAGGGAAACCTAAATATAAAAACTGCTACTGTAGAAGAACGCTTCAACCTAGAAGAACAAAATTTGGTTAGCCAAGTGGGATTTGTGTACTAATCATTACCACCAAGTATCATAAAGATCGGGTGAAAAAATATTTGCTGGTATTTTTAAAACTCGTTATTTCTTAGAAGGTTGGCAACCCCTATCAATGAAAGTGCTTTTACACAGTCTGTGCCTAGGGCTACTTGAAGAGGAAACAAACCATAGAGACAAAACTGAGAACTCCTTTATTTTGTCAAGTTTCAAAGAGCTACTACAAACCATGTTGAATTTAGATTCCAAATTCATCTATCTATATAGGAGAGAACAGAAGGAAACCTAAATAAAAAACTGCTACTGTACACGAACGCTTCAACCTAGAAGAACAAAATTTCCTGAGCCAAGTAGGATTTGTGTACTAATCATTACCACCAAATATCATCAAGATCGGGTGAAAAAATATTTGCTGGTATTTCGGGAAGTTGTTAATTCTTAGAAGCTTTGCAACCCTCTCGATGAAAGTGCTTTTCCACAGTCTGTGCTGAGGGCTACTTGAAGAGGCAACAAACCATAGAGACAAAAATGAGAACTCCTTTATTTTGTAAAGTTTCAAAGAGCTCCTACAAACCATGTTGGATTTAGAGTTCCAAATTCATCTATCTATATAGGATTGAGCAGATGGAAATCTAAATATAAAAACTGCTACTGGAGACGAACACTTCAACCTAGAAGAACAACATTTGGTGAGCCAAGTGGGATTTGTGTACTGATCATTACCACCAAGTATCATCAAGATTGGGTGAAAAAATATTTGCAGGTATTTCGGAAACTCGTTAATTCTTAGAAGGTTGGCAACCCCTCTCAATGAAAGTGCTTTTCCACAGTCTGTGCCTAGGGCTACTTGAAGAGGAAACAAACCATAGAGCAAAACTGAGAACTCCTTTATTTTGTCAAGTTTCAAAGAGCTACTACAAAGCATGTTGGATTTAGAGTTCCAAATTCATCTATCTATATAGGAGGGAACAGAAGGAAACCTAATAATAAAAAGTGCTACTGTACACGAACGCTTCAACTGAGAACAACAAAATTTCGTGAGCCAAGTGGGATTTGTGTACTAATCATTACCACCAAGTATCATCAAGATTGGGTGAAAAAATATTTGCTGGTATTTCGGAAACTCGTTAATTCTTAGAAGCTTGGCAACCCCTCCCAATGAAAGTGCTTTTCCACAGTCTGCGCTGAGGGCTACTTGAAGACGAAACAAACCATAGAGACAAAACTGAGAAAACCTTTATTTTGTAAAGTTTCAAAGAGCTACTACTAACCATGTTGGATTTATAGTTCCACATTCATCTATCTATATAGGAGAGAACAGAGGAAAAACTAAATATAAAAACTACTACTGTAGATGAACGCTTCAACCTAGAAGAACAAAATTGGGTGAGCCAAGTGGGATTTGTGTACTGATCATTACCACCAAGTATCATCAAGATTAGGTGAAAAAATATTTGCTGGTATTTTGGAAACGCGTTAATTCTTAGAAGCTTGACAACCCCTCTCAAGGAAAGTGCTTTTCCACAGTCTGTGCTTAGGGCTAATTGAGAGGAAACAAACCATAGAGACAAAACTGAGAACTCCATTATTTTCTGAAGTTTCAAAGAGCTACTACGAACCATGTTGGATTTAGAGTTCCAAATTCATCTATCTTTATAGGAGAGAACCGAGGGAAACCTAAATATAAAAACTGCTACTGTAGACGAACGCTTCAACCTAGAAGAACAAAATTTGGTGAGCCAAGTGGGATTTGTGTACTGATCATTAAAACCAATATCATCAAGATTGGGTGAAAAAATATTTGCAGGTATTTCGGAAACTCGTTAATTCTTAGAAGCTTGACAACCCCTCTCAATGAAAGTGCTTTTCCACAGTCTGTGCTTAGGGCTACTTAAAGAGGAAACAAACCATAGAGACAAAACAGAGAACTCCTTTATTTTGTCATATTTCAAAGAGCTACTACGACCCATGTTGGATTCAGAGTTCCAAATTCATCTATCTATATAGGAGAGAGCAGAGGGAATCCTAAATATAAAAACTGCTACTATAGACAAACGCTTGAACCTAGAGGAACAAAATTTGGTTAGCCAAGTGGGATTTGTGTACTAATCATTACGACCAAGTATCATCAAGATCGGGTGAAAAAATATTTGCTGGTATTTCGGAAACTCGTTATTCTTAGAAGGTTGGCAACCCCTATCAATGAAAGTGCTTTTACACAGTCTGTGCCTAGGGCTACTTGAAGAGGAAACAAACCATAGAGACAAAACTGAGAACTCCTTTATTTTGTCAAGTTTCAAAGAGCTACTACAAACCATGTTGGATTTAGAGTTCCAAATTCATCTATCTATATAGGAGAGAACAGAAAGAAACCTGAATAAAAAAGTGCTACTGTACACGAACGCTTCAACCTAGAAGAACAAAATTTCCTGAGCCAAGTGGGATTTGTGTACTAATCATTACCACCAAGTATCATCAAGATCGGGAGAAAAAATATTTGCTGGTATTTCGGGAAGTTGTTAATTCTTAGAAGCTTGGCAACCCCTCTCAATGAAAGTGCTTTTCCACAGTCTGTGCTGAGTGCTACTTGAAGAGGAAACAAACCATAGACACAAAAATGAGAACTCCTTTATTTTGTCAAGTTTCAAAGAGCTACTACAAACCATGTTGGGTTTAGAGTTCCAAATTCATCTATCTATATAGGAGAGAGCAGAGGGAAACCTAAATATAAAAACTGCTATTGTAGACGAACACTTCAACCTAGAAGAACAAAATTTGGTGAGCCAAGTGGGATTTGTGTACTGATCATTACCACCAAGTATCATAAAGTTTGGGTGAAAAAATATTTGCTGGTATTTCGGAAACGCGTTAATTCTTAGAAGCTTGACAACCCCTCTCAATGAAAGTGCTTTTCCACACTCTGTGCCTAGGGCTACTTGAAGAGGAAACAAACCATAGAGACAAAACTGAGAACTCCTTTATTTTGTAAAGTTTCAAAGAGCTACTACAAACCATGTTGGATTTATAGTTCCACATTCATCTATCTATATAGGAGAGAACAGAGGGAAAACTAAATATAAAAACTACTACTGTAGATGAACGCTTCAACCTAGAAGAACAAAATTTGGTGAGCCAAGTGGGATTTGTGTACTGATCATTACCACCAAGTATCATCAAGATTGGGTGAAAAAATATATGCTGGTATTTCGGAAACGCGTTATTTCTTAGAAGCTTGACAACCCCTCTCAATGAAAGTGCTTTTCCACAGTCTGTGCCTAGGGCTACTTGAAGAGGAGACAAACCATAGAGACAAAACTGAGAACTCCATTATTTTGTCAAGTTTCAAAGAGGTACTACAAACCATGTTGGATTTAGAGTTCCAACTTCATCTATCTATATAGGAGAGAACAGAGGGAAACCTAAATATAAAAACTGCTACTGTAGACGAACGCTTCAACCTAGAAGAACAAAATTTGGTGAGCCAAGTGCAATTTGTGTACTGATCAATACCACCAAGTATCATCAAGATTGGGTGAAAAAATATTTGCTGGTATTTCGGAAACTCGTTAATTCTTAGAAGCTTGGCAACCCCTCTCAATGAAAGTGCTTTTCCACAGTCTGTGCCTAGGGCTACTTGAAGAGGAAACAAACCATAGAGACAAAAGTGAGAACTCCTTTATTTTGTGAAGTTTCAAAGAGCTACTACAAACCATGTTGGATTTAGAGTTCCAAATTCATCTATCTTTATAGGAGAGAACAGAGTGAAACCTAAATATAAAAACTGCTACTGTAGACGAACGCTTCAACCTAGAAGAACAACATTTGGTGAGCCAAGTGGGATTTGTGTACTGATCATTAAAACCAATATCATCAAGATTGGGTGAAAAAATATTTGCAGGTATTTCGGAAACTCGTTAATTCTTAGAAGCTTGACAACCCCTCTCAATGAAAGTGCTTTTCCACAGTCTGTGCTTAGGGCTACTTAAAGAGGAAACAAACCATAGAGACAAAACAGAGAAGTCCTTTATTTTGTCATGTTTCAAAGAGCTACTACGAACCATGTTGGATTTAGAGTTCCAAATTCATCTCTCTATATAGGAGAGAGCAGAGGTAATCCTAAATATAAAAACTGCTACTGTAGACGAACGCTTCAACCTAGAGGAACAAAATTTGGTTAGCCAAGTGGGATTTGTGTACTAATCATTACCACCAAGTATCATCAAGATCGGGTGAAAAAATATTTGCTGGTATTTTTAAAACTCGTTATTTCTTAGAAGGTTGGCAACCCCTATCAATGAAAGTGCTTTTACACAGTCTGTGCCTAGGGCTATTTGAAGAGGAAACAAACCATAGAGACAAAACTGAGAACTCCTTTATTTTGTCAAGTTTCAAAGAGCTACTACAAACCATGTTGAATTTAGATTCCAAATTCATCTATCTATATAGGAGAGAACAGAAGGAAACCTAAATAAAAAACTGCTACTGTACACGAACGCTTCAACCTAGAAGAACAAAATTTCCTGAGCCAAGTAGGATTTGTGTACTAATCATTATCACCAAGTATCATCAAGTTCGGGTGTAAAAATATTTGCTGGTATTTCGGGAAGTTGTTAATTCTTAGAAGCTTTGCAACCCTCTCAATTAAAGTGCTTTTCCACAGTCTGTGCTGAGGGCTACTTGATGAGGAAACAAACCATAGAGACAAAAATGAGAACTCCTTTATTTTGTAAAGTTTCAAAGAGCTACTACAAACCATGTTGGATTTAGAGTTCCACATTCATCTATCTATATAGGAGAAAACAGAGGGTAAACTAAATATAAAAACTAATACTGTAGACGAACGATTGAACCTAGAAGAACAAAATTTGGTGAGCCAAGTGGGATTTGTCTACTGATCATTACCACCAAGTATCATCAAGATTGGGTGAAAAATATTTGCTGGAATTTGGGAAAATCGTTAATTATTAGAAGCTTGGCAACACCTCTCAATTAAAGTGCTTTTACACAGTCTGTGCTTAGGGCTACTTAAAGCGGAAACAAACCATTGAGAAAAACTGAGAACTCCTTTATTTTGTCAAGTTTCCAAGAGCTACTACAAACCATGTTGGATTTAGAGTTCCAAATACATCTATCTATATAGGAGAGAGCAGAGGGAATCCTAAATATAAAAACTGCTTCTGTAGACGAACGCTTCAACCTAGAAGAACAAAATTTGGTGAGCCAAGTGGGATTTGTGTACTGATCATTACCACCTAATATCATCAAGATTGGGTGAAAAAATATTTGCTGGTATTTCGGAAACGCGTTAATTCTTAGAAGCTTGACAACCCCTCTAAATGAAAGTGCTTTTACACAGTCTGTGCATAGGGCTACATAAAGAGGAAACAAACCATAGAGACAAAACTGAGAACTACTTTATTTTGTCAAGTTTCAAAGAGCTACTACAAACCATGTTGGATTTTGAGTTCCAAATTCATCTATCTATATAGGATTGAGCAGATGGAAATCTAAATATAAAAACTGCTACTGTAGACGAACGGTTCAACCTAGAAGAACAAAATTTGGTGAGCCAAGTGGGATTTGTGTACTGATCATTACCACCAAGTATCATCAGATTGGGTGAAAAAATATTTGCAGGTATTTCAAAAACTCGTTAATTCTTAGAAGGTTGGCAACCCCTCTCAATGAAAGTGCTTTTCCACAGTCTGTGCCTAGGGAAACTTGAAGAGGAAACAAACCATAGAGACAAAACTGAGAACTCCTTTATTTTGTCAAGTTTCAAAGAGCTACTACAAACCATGTTTGATTTATAGTTCCACATTCTTCTATCTATATAGGAGAGAACAGAGGGAAAACTAAATATAAAAACTACTACTGTAGATGAACGCTTCAACATAGAAGAACAAAATTGGGTGAGCCAAGTGGGATTTGTGTACTGATCATTTCCACCAAGTATCATCAAGATTGGCTGAAAAAATGTATGCTGGTATTTCGGAAACGCGTTAATTCTTAAAAGCTTGACAACCCCTCTCAATGAAAGTGCTTTTCCACAGTCTGTGCTTTGGGCTACTTGAAGAGGAAACAAACCATAGAGACAAAACTGAGAACTCCTTTATTTTGTGAAGGTTCAAAGAGCTACTACGAACCGTGTTGGATTTAGAGTTCCAAATTCATCTATCTATAAGGACAGAGCAGAGGGAATCTTAAATATAAAAACTGCTTCTGTAGACGAACGCTTCAACCTAGAAGAACAAAATTTTGAGCCAAGTGGGATTTGTGTACTGATCATTACCACCAAGTATCATCAATATTGGGTGAAAAAATATTTGCAGGTATTTCGGAAACACTTTAATTCTTAGAAGCTTGGCAACCCCTCTCAATGAAAGTGCTTTTCCACAGTCTGTGCCTAGGGCTACTTGAAGAGGAAACAAACCATAGATACAAAACTGAGAACTCCTTTATTTTGTCAAGTTTCAAAGAGCTACTCCAAACCATGTTGGATTTAGAGTTCCAAATTCATCTATCTATATAGGAGAGAACAGAAGGAAACCTAAATATAAAAACTGCTTCTGTACACGAACGCTTCAACCTGGAAGAACAAAATTTGGTGATCCAAGAGGGATTTGTGTACTGATCATTACCACCAAGTATCATCAAGATTGGGTAAAAGAAATATTTGCTGATATTTCGGAAACTCGTTAATTCTTAGAAGCTTGGCAACCCCTCTCGATGAAAGTGCTTTTCCACAGTCTGTGCCTAGGGCTACTTGAAGAGGAAACAAACCATAGAGACAAAACTGAGAACTCCTTTATTTTGTCAAGTTTCAAAGAGATACTACAAACCATGTTGGATTTAGAGTTCCAACTTCATCTATTTATATAGGAGAGAACAGAGGAAAACCTAAATATAAAAACTGCTACTGTAGACGAACGCTTCAACCTAGAAGAACAAAATTTGGTGAGCCAAGTGCAATTTGTGTACTGATCATTACCACCAAGTATCATCAAAATTGGGTGAAAAAATATTTGCTGGTATTTCGGAAAATTGTTAATTCTTAGAAGCTTGGTAACCCCTCTCAATGAAAGTGCTTTTCCACAGTCTGTGCCTAGGGCTACTTGAAGAGGAAACAAACCATAGAGACAAAACTGAGAACTCCTTTATTTTGTCAAGTTTCAAAGAGCTACTACGAACCACGTGGGATTTAGAGTTCCAAATTCATTTATCTATATAGGAGAGAACACAAGGAAACCTAAATATAAAAACTGCTACTGTAGACGAACGCTTCAACCTAGAAGAACAAAATTTGGTGAGCCAAGTGGGATTTGTGTACTAATCATTACCACTAAGTATGATCAACATCGGGTGAAAAAATATTTGCTGGTATTTCGGGAAGTCGTTAATTCTTAGAAGCTTGGCAACCCCTCTCAATTAAAGTGTTTTTCCACAGTCTGTGCTGAGGGCTACTTGAAGAGGAAACAAACCATAGAGACAAAACTGAGACCTCCTTTATTTTGTCAAGTTTCAAAGAGCTACTACAAATCATGTTGGATTTAGAGTTCCACATTCATCTATCTATATAGGAGAGAACAGAGGGAAAACTAAATATAAAAACTACTACTGTACATGAACGCTTAAACCTAGAAGAACAAAATTTGGTGAGCCAAGTGGTCTTTGTGTACTGATCATTACCACCAAGTATCATCAAGATTGGGTGAAAAATATTTGCTGGTATTTGGGAAACTCGTTAATTATTAGAAGCTTGGCAACCCCTCTCAATGAAAGTGCTTTTACACAGTCTGTGCTTAGGGCTACTTAAAGAGGAAACAAACCATAGAGACAAAACTTAGAACTCTTTTATTTTGTCAAGTTTCAAAGAGCTACTACGAACCATGTTGGATTTAGAGTTCCAAATTCATCTATCTATATAGGAGAGAGCAGAGGGAATCCTAAATATAAAAACTGCTACTGTAGACGAACGCTTCAACCTAGAAGAACAAAATTTGGTTACCCAAGTGGGATTTGTGTACTGATCATTACCACCAAGTATCATCAAGATTGGGTGAAAAAATATTTGCTGGTATTTCGGAAACTCGTTAATTCTTAGAAGGTTGGAAACCCCTATCAATGAAAGTGCTTTTCCACAGTCTGTGCCTAGGGCTACTTGAAGAGGAAACAAACCATAGAGACAAAACTGATAACTCCTTTATTTTTTCAAGTTTCAAAGTGCTACTACGAACCATGTTGGATTTAGAGTTCCAAAATCATCTATCTATATCAGAGAGAACAGAAGGATAAGTAAATATAAAAACTGCTACTGTACAAGAACGCTTCAAACTAGAAGAACAAAATTCATGAGCCGAGTGGGATTTGTGTACAAATCATTACCACCAAGTATCATCAAGATCAGGTGAAAAAATATTTGCTGGTATTTCGGAAACTCGTTAATTCTTAGAAGCTTGGCAACTTCTCTCAATGAAAGTGCTTTTCCACAGTCTGTACTGAGGGCTACTTGAAGAGGAAACAAACATTAGAGACAGAACTGAGAACTTCTTTATTTTGTCAAGTTTCAAAGAGGTACTACAAACCATGTTGGATTTAGAGTTCCACATTCATCTATCTATATAGGAGAGAACAGAGGGAAAACTAAATATAAAAACTACTACTGTAGATGAACGCTTCAACCTAGAAGAACAAAATTTGTTGAGCCAAGTGGGATTTGTGTACTGATCATTACCACCAAGTTTCATCAAGATTGGGTGAAAAAATATTTGCTGGTATTTCGGAAATGCGTTAATTCTTAGAAGCTTGACAACCACTCTCAATGAAAGTGCTTTTCCACAGTCTGTGCTTAGGGCTACTTGAAGAGGAAACAAACCATAGAGACAAAACTGAGAACTCCTTTATTTTGTGAAGTTTCAAAGAGCTACTACGAACCTTGTTGGATTTAGAGTTCCAAATTCATCTATCTATTTAGGACAGAGCAGAGGGAATCCTAAATATAAAAACTGCTTCTGTAGACGAACGCTTCAACCTAGAAGAACAAAATTTGGTGAGCCAAGTGGGATTTGTGTACTGATCATTACCACCAAGTATCATCAAGATTGGGTGAAAAAATATTTGCTGGTATTTCGGAAACTCGTTAATTCTTAGAAGGTTGGCAACCCCTCTCAATGAAAGTGCTTTTCCACAGTCTGTGCCTAGGGAAACTTGAAGAGGAAACAAACCATAGAGACAAAACTGAGAACTCCTTTATTTTGTCAAGTTTCAAAGAGCTACTACAAACCATGTTGGATTTATAGTTCCACATTCATCTATCTATATAGGAAAGAACAGAGGGAAAACTAAATATAAAAACTACTACTGTAGATGAACGCTTCAACCTAGAAGAACAAAATTTGGTGAGCCAAGTGGGATTTGTGTACTGATCATTTCCACCAAGTATCATGAAGATTGGCTGAAAAAATATATGCTGGTATTTCGGAAACTCGTTAATTCTTAGAAGCTTGGCAACCCCTCTCAATGAAAGTGCTTTTCCACAGTCTGTGCCTAGGGCTACTTGAAGAGGAAACAAACCATAGAGACAAAAGTGAGAACTCCTTTATTTTGTGAAGTTTCAAAGAGCTACTACAAACCATGTTGGATTTAGAGTTCCAAATTCATCTATCTTTATAGGAGAGAACAGAGTGAAACCTAAATATAAAAACTGCTACTGTAGACGAACGCTTCAACCTAGAAGAACAACATTTGGTGAGCCAAGTGGGATTTGTGTACTGATCATTAAAACCAATATCATCAAGATTGGGTGAAAAAATATTTGCAGGTATTTCGGAAACTCGTTAATTCTTAGAAGCTTGACAACCCCTCTCAATGAAAGTGCTTTTCCACAGTCTGTGCTTAGGGCTACTTAAAGAGGAAACAAACCATAGAGACAAAACAGAGAACTCCTTTATTTTGTCATGTTTCAAAGAGCTACTACGAACCATGTTGGATTTAGAGTTCCAAATTCATCTCTCTATATAGGAGAGAGCAGAGGTAATCCTAAATATAAAAACTGCTACTGTAGACGAACGCTTCAACCTAGAGGAACAAAATTTGGTTAGCCAAGTGGGATTTGTGTACTAATCATTACCACCAAGTATCATCAAGATCGGGTGAAAAAATATTTGCTGGTATTTTTAAAACTCGTTATTTCTTAGAAGGTTGGCAACCCCTATCAATGAAAGTGCTTTTACACAGTCTGTGCCTAGGGCTATTTGAAGAGGAAACAAACCATAGAGACAAAACTGAGAACTCCTTTATTTTGTCAAGTTTCAAAGAGCTACTACAAACCATGTTGAATTTAGATTCCAAATTCATCTATCTATATAGGAGAGAACAGAAGGAAACCTAAATAAAAAACTGCTACTGTACACGAACGCTTCAACCTAGAAGAACAAAATTTCCTGAGCCAAGTAGGATTTGTGTACTAATCATTATCACCAAGTATCATCAAGTTCGGGTGAAAAAATATTTGCTGGTATTTCGGGAAGTTGTTAATTCTTAGAAGCTTTGCAACCCTCTCAATTAAAGTGCTTTTCCACAGTCTGTGCTGAGGGCTACTTGATGAGGAAACAAACCATAGAGACAAAAATGAGAACTCCTTTATTTTGTAAAGTTTCAAAGAGCTACTACAAACCATGTTGGATTTAGAGTTCCACATTCATCTATCTATATAGGAGAAAACAGAGGGTAAACTAAATATAAAAACTAATACTGTAGACGAACGATTGAACCTAGAAGAACAAAATTTGGTGAGCCAAGTGGGATTTGTCTACTGATCATTACCACCAAGTATCATCAAGATTGGGTGAAAAATATTTGCTGGAATTTGGGAAAATCGTTAATTATTAGAAGCTTGGCAACACCTCTCAATTAAAGTGCTTTTACACAGTCTGTGCTTAGGGCTACTTAAAGCGGAAACAAACCATTGAGAAAAAACTGAGAACTCCTTTATTTTGTCAAGTTTCCAAGAGCTACTACAAACCATGTTGGATTTAGAGTTCCAAATACATCTATCTATATAGGAGAGAGCAGAGGGAATCCTAAATATAAAAACTGCTTCTGTAGACGAACGCTTCAACCTAGAAGAACAAAATTTGGTGAGCCAAGTGGGATTTGTGTACTGATCATTACCACCTAATATCATCAAGATTGGGTGAAAAAATATTTGCTGGTATTTCGGAAACGCGTTAATTCTTAGAAGCTTGACAACCCCTCTAAATGAAAGTGCTTTTACACAGTCTGTGCATAGGGCTACATAAAGAGGAAACAAACCATAGAGACAAAACTGAGAAC
>NW_027517830.1:0-39291 GCF_048772815.1 Callospermophilus lateralis | reverse complement strand
CTAAAAATTCAAAGTGTTAGTGGAAACGAACGCTTGAACCTAGAAGAGTGAAAATTGGGCAGCCAAGTGGGCTTAGTGAACCTATCAGTACCACCAAGTATCATCAAGATTTGGTGAAAAAATGTTTGCTGAGATTTCAGCAAACTAGTAGTTTTTTGGAAGCTTGGCAACCCCTTTCAAACAAAAGGGTTTTTCGCCAGTCTCTGCATGGGGTACATCAAGAGGAAACAAACCATAGAGATAGAACACAGAACTACATCATTTGGTCAAGTTTCAAGGAGCAAGAACAAACCGTGTTTGATTTAGAGTTTCAAACACATCTATCTATATAGCAGAAAACAGAGTGAAACCTAAAAATTCCAAGTGTTACTGGAAACGAACGCTTGAACCTAGAAGAGTGAAAATTTTGCAGCCAGGTGGGCTTAGTGAACTGATCATTACACCTTAGTATCATCAAGATTTGGTGAAAAAATGTTTGCTGAGATTTCAGAAAACTGGAAGTTTTTTGGAAGCTTGGCAACCCTTTTCAAATGAAAGTGCTTTTCGCCAGTCTCTGCATGGGGTACTTCAAGAGGAAACAAACTATAGAGATAGAACTTAGAACTACTTCATTTTGTCAAGTTTCAAGGAGCTAGCACAAACCGTGTTTGATTTAGAGTTTCAAACACATCTATCTATATAGCAGAAAAAAAATTGAAACCTAAAAATTCAAAGTCTTACTGGAAACGAACGCTTGAACCTAGAAGAGTGAAAATTGGGCAACCAAGTGGGATTAGTGCGCTGATCATTACCACCAAGTATCATCAAGATTTGGTGAAAAAATGTTTGCTGAGATTTCAGCAAAATAGTAGTTTTTTAGAAGCTTGGCAACCCCTTTCAAATGAAAGTGTTTTTTTCACCAGTCTCTGCATGGGGTACTTCAAGAGCAAACAAACCATAGAGATAGAACTTAGAACTGCTTCATTTGGTCAAGTTTCAAGGAGCTATCACAAACCGTGTTTGATTTACAGTTTCAAACAAATCTATCTATATAGCAGAAAACAGAGTGAAACCTAAAATTCAAAGTGTTACTGGAAACGAACGCTTGAACCTAGAAGAGTGAAAATTGGGAGCCAAGTGGGCTTAGTGAACTGATCATTACCACCAAGTATCATCAAGATTTGGTGAAAAAATATTTGCTGAGATATCAGCAAACTAGTAGTATTTGGAAGCTTGGCAACCCCTTTCAAACGAAAGTGCTTTTCGCCAGTCTATGCATGGGGTACTTCAAGAGGAAACAAACCATAGAGATAGAACTTAGAACTACTTCATTTGGTCAAGTTTCAAGGAGCTAAGCACAAACCGTGTTTAATTTAGAATTCCAAACACAGCTATCTATGTAGGAGAAAACCGAGTGAAACCTAAAAATTCAAAGTGGTACTGGAAACGAACGCTTGAATATAGAAGAGTGAAAATTGGGCAGCCAATTGGGCTAAGTGAACTGATCATTACCACCAAGTATCATCAAGATTTGCTGAAAAAATGTTTGCTGAGATCAGCAAACTAGTAGTTTTTTGGAAGCTTGGCAACCCCTTTCAAACGAAAGTGCTTTTCGCCAGTCTCTGCATGGGGTACTTCAAGAGGAAAGAAACCATAGAGATAGAACTTAGAACTACTTCATTTGGGCAAGTTTCAAGGAGCTAGCACAAACCGTGTTTGATTTAGAGTTTCAAACACATCTATCTATATAGCAGAAAACAGAGTGAAACCTAAAAATTCAAAGTGTTACTGGAAACGAAACGCTTGAACCTAGAAGAGTGAAAATTGGGCAGCCAAGTGTGCTTAGTGAACTGATCATTACCACCAAGTATCATCAAGATTTGGTGAAAAAATGTTTGCTGAGATTTCAGGAAAGTAGTAGTTTTTTGGAAGCTTGGCAACCCCTTTCAAACGAAAGTGTTTTTCGCCAGTCTCTGGATTGGATACTTCAAGAGAAAACAAACCACAGAGAGAGAACTTAGAACTACTTCATTTGGTCAAGTTTCATGGAGCTAGCACAAACCGTGTTTGATTTAGAATTCCAAACACAGCTATCTATGTAGGAGAAAACAGAGTGAAACCTAAAAATTCAAACTGTTACTGGAAACAAACGCTTTAACCTAGAAGAGTGAAAATTGGGCAACCAAGTGGGCTTTGTGAACTGATCATTACCACCAAGTATCATCAAGATTTGGTGAAAAAACGTCTGCTGAAATTTAAGCAAACTAGTAATTTTTTGGAAGCTTGGCAACCCCTTTCAAACGAAAGTGTTTTTTGCCAGTCTCTGCATTTGGTACTTCAAGAGGAAACAAACCATAGAGATAGAACTTAGAACTACTTCATTTGGTCAAGTTTCAAGGAGCTAGCACAAACCGTGTTTGATTTAGAATTCCAAACACAGCTATCTATGTAGGAGAAAACCGAGTGAAACCTAAAAATTCAAAGTGTTACTGGAAACGAACGCTTGAACCTAGAAGAGTGAAAATTGGGAAGCCAAGTGGGCTTAGTGAACTGATCATTACCACCAAGTATCATCAAGATTTGGTGAAAAAATGTTTGCTGAGATTTCAGCAAACTAGTAGTTTTTTGGAAGCTTGGCAACCCCTTTCAAACGAAAGTGTTTTTCGCCAGTCTCTGCATGGGGTACTTCAAGAGGAAACAAACCATAGAGATAGAACTTAGAACTACTTCATTTGGTCAAGTTTCAAGGAGCTAGCACAAACCGTGTTTGATTTAGAATTCCAAACACAGCTATCTATGTAGGAGAAAACCGAGTGAAACCTAAAAATTCAAAGTGTTACTAGAAACGAACGCTTGAACCTAGAAGAGTGAAAATTGGGCAGCCAAGTGGGCTTAGTGAACTTATCATTACCACCAAGTATCATCAAGATTTGGTGAAAAAATGTTTGCTGAGATTTCAGCAAACTAGTAGTTTTTTGGAAGCTTGGCAACCCCTTTCAAACGAAAGTGCTTTTCGCCAGTCTCTGCATGGGATACTTCAAGAGGAAACAAACCATAGTGATAGAACTTAGAACTACTTCATTTGGTCAACTTTCAAGGAGCTAGCACAAACCGTGTTTGATTTAGAGTTTCAAACACATCTATCTATATAGCAGAAAATAGAGTGAAACCTAAAAATCAAAGTGTTACTGGAAACGAACGCTTGAACATAGAAGAGTGAAAATTGGGCAGCAAGTGGGCTTAGTGAACTGATCATTACCACCAAGTATCATCAAGATTTGGTGAAAAATTGTATGCTGAGATTTCAGAAAACTAGTAGTTTTTGGAAGCTTGGCAACCCCTTTCAAAAGAAAGTGCTTTTCGCCAGTCTCTGCATGGGGTACTTCAAGAGGAAACAAACCATAGAGATAGAACATAGAACTACTTCATTTGGTCAACTTTCAAGGAGCTAGCACAAACCGTGTTTGATTTAGAATTCCAAACACAGCTATCTATGCAGGAGAAAACAGAGTGAAACCTAAAAATTCAAACTGTTACGGGAAAAGAATGCTTCAACCTAGAAGAATAAAAATTGGGCAGCCAAGTGGGCTTAGTGAACTGATCATTACCACCAAGTATCATCAATATTTGGTGAAAAAATGTTTGCTGAGATTTCAGCAAACTAGTAGTTTTTTGGAAGCTTGGACACCCCTTTCAAATGAAAGGGACGTTCGCCAGTCTCTGCATGGGGTACTTCAAGAAGAAACAAAACATATAGATAGAACTTAGAACTACTTCATTTGGTCAAGTTTCAAGGAGCTAGCACAAACCGTGTTTGATTTAGAGTTTCAAACACATCTATCTCTATAGCAGAAAACAGAGTGAAACCTAAAAATTCAAAGTGTTCCTGGAAACGAACGCTTGAACCTAGAAGAGTGAAAATTGGGAAGCCAAGTGGGCTTAGTGAAATTTTCATTACTACCAAGTATCATCAAGATTTGTTGAAAAAATGTTTGCTGAGATTTCAGCAAACTAGTAGTTTTTTGGAAGCTTGGCAACCCCTTTCAAACGAAAGTGTTTTTCGCCAGTCTCTGCATGGGGTACTTCAAGAGTAAACAAACCATAGAGATAAAACTTAGAACTAATTCATTTGGTCAAGTCTCAAGGATCTAGCACAAACCGTGTTTGATTTAGAATTCCAAACACAGCTATATATGTAGGAGAAAACCGAGATCTATGTAGGAGAAAACAGAGTGAAACCTAAAAATTCAAACTGTTACTGGAAACGAATGCTTCAACCTAGAAGAATAAAAATTGGGCAGCCAAGTGGGATTAGTGAACTGATCACAACCAAGTATCATCATGTTTTGGTGAAAAAATGTTTGCTGAGATTTCAGCAAACTAGTAGTTTTTTGGAAGCTTGGCAACCCCTTTCAAACGAAAGTGTTTTTCGCCAGTCTCTGCATGGGGTACTTCAAGAGGAAAAGATCATAGAGATAGAACTTAGAACTACTTCTTTTGGTCAAGTTTCAAGCAGCTAGCACAAACCGTGTTTGCTTTAGAGTTTCAAACACATCTATCTATATAGCAGAAAACAGAGTGAAACCTAAAAATTCAAAGTGTTACGGGAAACGAACGCTTGAACCTAGAAGAGTGCAAATTGTGCAGCCAAGTGGGCTTAGTGAACTGATCATTACCACCAAGTATCAGCAAGTTTTGGTGAAAAAATATTTGCTGAGATTTCAGAAAACTAGTAGTTTTTTGGAAGCTTGGCAACCCCTTTCAAATGAAAGTGCTTTTCGCCGTCTCTGCATGGGGTACTTTAAGAGAAAACAAACCATAGAAATAGAACTTAGAACTACTTCATTTGGTAAAGTTTCCAGGAGCTAGCTCAAACCGTGTTTGATTTAGAGTTTCAAACACATATATCTATATAGCAGAAAAAAAAATGAAACCTAAAAATTCAAAGTGTTATTGGAAAGGAACGCTTGAACCTAGAAGAGTGAAATATGGGCAGCCAAGTGGGATTAGTGAACTGATCATTACCACCAAGTATCATCAAGATTTGGTGAAAAAATGTTTGCTGAGATTTCAGCAAACTAGTAGTTTTTTGGAAGCTTGGCAACCCCTTTCAAACGAAAGTGCTTTTCGCCAGTCTCTGCATGGGGTACTTCAAGAGGAAACAAACCATAGAGATAGAACTTAGAACTACTTCATTTGGTCAAGTTTCAAAGAGCTAGCACAAACCCTGTTTGATTTAGAATTCCAAACACAGCTATCTATGTAGGAGAAAACAGAGTGAAAGCTAAAAATTCAAAGTGTTACTGGAAATGAACGCTTGAACCTAGAAGAGTGAAAATTGGGCAGCCAAGTGGGCTAAGTGAACTGATCGTTACCACCAAGTATCATCAAGTTTTGCTGAAAAAATGTTTGCTGAGATTTCAGCAAACTAGTAGTTTTTTGGAAGCTTGGCCACCCCTTTCAAACGAAAGGGACTTTCGCCAGTCTCTGCATGGGGTACTTCAAGAGGAAACAAACCATATAGATAGAACTTAGAACTACTTCATTTGGTCAAGTTTCAAGGAGCTAGCACAAACCGTGTTTGATTTAGAGTTTCAAACACATCTATCTCTTTAGCAGAAAACAGAGTGAAAGATAAAAATTCAAAGTGTTACTGGAAACGAACACTTGAACCTAGAAGAGTGAAAATTGGGAAGCCAAGTGGGCTTAGTGAACTGATCATTACCACCAAGTATCATCAAGATTTGGTGAAAAAATATTTGCTGAGATTTCAGCAAACTAGTAGTTTTTTGGAAGCTTGGCAACCCCTTTCAAACGAAATTGTTTTTTGCCAGTCTCTGCATGGGGTACTTCAAGAGTAAACAAACCATAGAGATAGAACTTAGAACTAATTCATTTGGTCAAGTCTCAAGGAGCTAGCACAAACCGTGTTTGATTTAGAATTCCAAACACAGCTATCTATGTAGGAGAAAACCGAGATCTATGTAGGAGAAAACAGAGTGAAACCTAAAAATTCAAACTGTTACTGGAAACGAATGCTTCAAACTTGAAGAATAAAAATTGGGCAGCCTAGTAGGATTACTGAACTGATCATTACCACCAAGTATCATCAAGATTTGGTGAAAAAATGTTTGCTGATATTTCAGCAAACTAGTAGTTTTTCTGGAAGCTTGGCAACCCCTTTCAAACGAAAGTGTTTTTCGCCTGTCCCTTCATGGGGTACTTCAAGTGGAAACAAACCATAGAGATAGAACTTAGAACTACTTCATTTGGTCAAGTTTCAAGGAGCTAGCACAAATCGTGTTTGATTTAGAATTCCAAACACAGCTATCTATGTTGGAGAAAACAGAGTGAAACCTAAAAATTCAAACTGTTACTGGAAACGAATGCTTCAACCTAGAAGAATAAAAATTGGGCAGCCAAGTAAGATTAGTGAACTGATCATTACCACCAAGTATCATCAAGATTTGGTGAAAAAATGTTTGCTGAGATTTCTGCAAACTAGTAGTTTTTTGAAAGCTTGGCAACCCCTTTCAAACGAAAGTGTTTTTCGCCAGTCTCTGCATGGGGTACCTCAAGAGGAAACAAACCATAGAGATAGAATCGAACTACTTCATTTGGTCAAGTTTCAAGGAGATAGCACAAACCGTGTTTGATTTAAAATTCCAAACACAGCTATCTATGTAGGAGAAAACAGAGTGAAACCTAAAAATTCAAACTGTTACTGGAAACGAATGCTTTAACCTAGAAGAATAAAAATTGGGCAGCCAAGTGGGATTAGTGAACTGATCATTACCACCAAGTATCATCAAGATTTGGAGAAAAAATGTTTGCTGAGATTTCTGCAAACTAGTAGTTTTTTGGAAGCTTGGCAACCCCTTTCAAACGAAAGTGTTTTTCGCCAGTCTCTGCATGGGGTACTTCAAGAGGAAACAAACCATAGAGATAGAACTTAGAACTACGTCATTAGGTCAAGTTTCAAGGAGCTAGCACAAACCGTGTTTGATTTAGAGTTTCAAACACATCTATCTATATAGCAGAAAACAGAGTGAAACCTAAAAATTCAAAGTATTACTGGAAACGAACCCTTGAACCTAGAAGAGTGAAAATTGGGCAGCCAGGTGGGCTTAGTGAACTGATCATTACCACCAAGTATCATCAAGATTTGGTGATAAAATATTTGCTGAGATTTCAAAAAATAGAAGTTTTTTGGAATCTTGGCAACCCCTTTCAAATGAAAGTGCTTTTCGCCAGTCTCTGCATGGGGTACTTCAAGAGGAAACAAACCATAGAGATTGAACTTAGAACTACTTCATTTGGTCAAGTTTCAAGGAGCTAGCACAAACCGTGTTCGATTTAGAATTCCAAACGCAGCTATCTATGTAGGAGAAAACAGAGTGAAACCTAGAAATTCAATCTGTTACTGGAAACGAATGCTTCAACCTAGAAGAATAAAAATTGGGCAGCCAAGTGGGCTTAGTGAACTGATCATTACCACCAAGTATCATCAAGTTTTGGTGAAAAAATGTTTGCTGAGATTTCAGCAAACTAGTAGTTTTTCTGGAAGCTTGGCAACCCCTTTCAAACGAAAGTGTTTTTCGCATGTCTCTGCATGGGGTACTTCAAGAGGAAACAAACCATAGAGATAGAACTTAGAACTACTTCATTTGGTCAAGTTTCAAGGAGCTAGCACAAACCGAGTTTTATTTAGAATTCCAAACAGAGCTATCTATGTAGGAGAAAACAGAGTGAAACCTAAAAATTCAAACTGTTATTGGAAACGAATGCTTCAACGTAGAAGAATAAAAATTGGGCAGCCAAGTGGGATTAGTGAACTGATCATTACCACCAAGTATCATCAAGATTTGGTGAAAAAATGTTTGCTGAGATTTCAGCAAACTAGTAGTTTTTTGGAAGGTTGGCAACCCCTTTCAAATGAAAGTGTTTTTCGAAAGTCTCTGCATGGGGTACTTCAAGAGGAAACAAACCATAGAGATAGAACTTAGAACTACTTCATTTGGTCAAGTTTCAAGGAGCTAGCACAAACCGTGTTTGATTTAGAATTCCAAAAACAGCTATCTATGTAGGAAAAAACAGAGTGAAACCTAAAAGTTCAAACTGTTACTCGAAACGAATGCTTCAACCTAGAAGAATAAAAATTGGGCAGCAAAGTGGGATTATTGAACTGATCATTACCTCCAAGTATCATCAAGATTTGGTGAAAAAATGTTTGCTGAGATTTCAGCAAACTAGTAGATTTTTGGAAGCTTGGGAACCCCTTTCAAACGAAAGTGTTTTTCGCCAGTCTCTGCATGGGGTACTTCAAGAGGAAACAAACAATAAAGATAGAACTTAGAACTACTTCATTTGGGCAAGTTTCAAGGAGCTAGCACAAACCGTGTTTGATTTAGAGTTTCAAACACATCTATCTATATAGCAGAAAACAGAGTGAAACCTAAAAATTCAAAGTGTTACTGGAAACGAACGCTTGAAATTAGAAGAGTGAAAATTGGGCAGCCAAGTGTGCTTAGTGAACTGATCATTACCACCAAGTATCATCAAGATTTGGTGAAAAAATATTTGCTGAGATTTCATTAAAATAGTAGTTTTTTGGAAGCTTGGCAACCCCTTTCAAACGAAAGTGTTTTTCGCCAGTCTCTGCATGGGGTACTTCAAGAGAAAACAAACCATAGAGAGAGAACTTAGAACTACTTCATTTTCTCAAGTTTCAAGGAGCTAGCACAAACCGTGTTTGATTTAGAATTCCAAACACAGCTATCTATGTAGAAGAAAACAGAGTGAAACCTAAAAATTCAAACTGTTACTGGAAACGAACGCTTTAACCTAGAAGAGTGAAAATTGGGCAGCCAAGTGGGCTTAGTGAACTGATCATTACCACCAAGTATCATCAAGTTTTGGTGAAAAAACGTCTGCTGAGATTTCAGCAATATAGTAATTTTTTGGAAGCTTGGCAACCCCTTTCAAACGAAAGTGTTTTTTGCCAGTCTCTGCATTTGGTACTTCAAGAGGAAACAAACCATAGAGATAGAACTTAGAACTACTTCATTTGGTCAAGTTTCAAGGAGCTAGCACAAACCGTGTTTGATTTAGAATTCCAAACACAGTTATCTATGTAAAAGAAAACAGAGTGAAACCTAAAAATTCAAACTGTTACTGGAAACGAATGCTTCAACCTAGAAGAATAAAAATTGGGCAGCCAAGTGGGATTAGTGAACTGATCCATTACCACCAAGTATCATCAAGATTTGGTGAAAAAATGTTTGCTGAGATTTCAGCAAACTAGTAGTTTTTTGGGAGCTTTGCAACCCCTTTCAAACAAAAGTGTTTTTCGCCAGTCTCTGCATGGGGTACTTCAAGAGGAAACAAACCACAGAGATAGAACTTAGAACTACTTCATTTTTTCAGGTTTCAAGGAGCTAGCACAAACCGTGTTTGATTTAGAGTTTCAAACACATCTATCTATATAGCAGAAAACAGATTGAAACCTAGAATTCAAAGTGTTACAGGAAACGAACGCTTGAACCTAGAAGAGTGAATATTGGGCAGCCAAGTGGGCTTAGTGATCTGATCATTACCACCAAGTATCATCAAGATTTGGTGAAAAAATGTTTGCTGAGATTTCAGAAAACTAGAAGTTTTTTGGAAGCTTGGCAACCCCTTTCAAATGAAAGTGCTTTTCGCCAGTCTCTTCATGGGGTACTTCAAAAGGAAACAAACCTTAGAGATAGAACTTAGAACTACTTCATTTGGTCAAGTTTTAAGGAGCTAGCACAAACCGTGTTTGATTTAGAGTTTCAAACACAGCTATCTATGTAGGAGTAAACAGAGTGAAACCTAAAAATTCAAAGTGTTACTGGAAACGAACGGTTGAACCTAGAAGAGTGAAAATTGGGCAGCCAAGTGGGCTTAGTGAAGTGATCATTACCACCAAGTATCATCAAGATTTGGTGAAAAAATGTTTGCTGAGATTTCAAAAAACTAGTAGTTTTTTGGAAGCTTGGCAACCCCTTTCAAATGAAAGTGCTTTTCGCCTGTCTCTGCATAGGGTCCTTCAAGAGGAAACAAACCATAGAGATAGAACTTAGAACTACTTCATTTTGTCAAGTTTCAAGGAGCTAGCACAAACCGTGTTGTATTTAGAGTTTCAAACACATCTATCTATATAGGAGAAAACAGAGTGAAACCTAAAAATTCAAACTGTTACTGGAAACGAACTCTTGAACCTAGAAGAGTAAAAATTGGGCAGCCAAGTGGGATTAGTGAACTGATCATTACCACCAAGTATCATCATGATTTGGTGAAAAAATGTTTGCTGAGATTTCAGCAAACTAGTAGTTTTTTGGAAGCTTGGCAACCCCTTTCAAACGAAACTGTTTTTCGCCAGTCTCTGCATGGGGTACTTCAAGAGGAAACAAATCATAGAGATAGAACTTAGAACTACTTCATTTGGTCAAGTTTCAAGGAGCTAGCACAAACCATGTTTGATTTAGAGTTTCAAACACATCTATCTATATAGCAAAAAACAGAGTGAAACCTAAAAATTCAAAGTGTTAGTGGAAACGAACGCTTGAACCTAGAAGAGTGAAAATTGGGCAGCCAAGTGGGCTTAGTGAACCTATCAGTACCACCAAGTATCATCAAGATTTGGTGAAAAAATGTTTGCTGAGATTTCAGCAAACTAGTAGTTTTTTGGAAGCTTGGCAACCCCTTTCAAACAAAAGGGTTTTTCGCCAGTCTCTGCATGGGGTACATCAAGAGGAAACAAACCATAGAGATAGAACACAGAACTACATCATTTGGTCAAGTTTCAAGGAGCAAGCACAAACCGTGTTTGATTTAGAGTTTCAAACACATCTATCTATATAGCAGAAAACAGAGTGAAACCTAAAAATTCCAAGTGTTACTGGAAACGAACGCTTGAACCTAGAAGAGTGAAAATTTTGCAGCCAGGTGGGCTTAGTGAACTGATCATTACACCTTAGTATCATCAAGATTTGGTGAAAAAATGTTTGCTGAGATTTCAGAAAACTGGAAGTTTTTTGGAAGCTTGGCAACCCTTTTCAAATGAAAGTGCTTTTCGCCAGTCTCTGCATGGGGTACTTCAAGAGGAAACAAACTATAGAGATAGAACTTAGAACTACTTCATTTTGTCAAGTTTCAAGGAGCTAGCACAAACCGTGTTTGATTTAGAGTTTCAAACACATCTATCTATATAGCAGAAAAAAAATTGAAACCTAAAAATTCAAAGTGTTACTGGAAACGAACGCTTGAACCTAGAAGAGTGAAAATTGGGCAACCAAGTGGGATTAGTGCACTGATCATTACCACCAAGTATCATCAAGATTTGGTGAAAAAATGTTTGCTGAGATTTCAGCAAAATAGTAGTTTTTTAGAAGCTTGGCAACCCCTTTCAAATGAAAGTGTTTTTTTCACCAGTCTCTGCATGGGGTAATTCAAGAGCAAACAAACCATAGAGATAGAACTTAGAACTGCTTCATTTGGTCAAGTTTCAAGGAGCTATCACAAACCGTGTTTGATTTACAGTTTCAAACAAATCTATCTATATAGCAGAAAACAGAGTGAAACCTAAAATTCAAAGTGTTACTGGAAACGAACGCTTGAACCTAGAAGAGTGAAAATTGGGCAGCCAAGTGGGCTTAGTGAACTGATCATTACCACCAAGTATCATCAAGATTTGGTGAAAAAATATTTGCTGAGATATCAGCAAACTAGTAGTATTTGGAAGCTTGGCAACCCCTTTCAAACGAAAGTGCTTTTCGCCAGTCTCTGCATGGGGTACTTCAAGAGGAAACAAACCATAGAGATAGAACTTAGAACTACTTCATTTGGTCAAGTTTCAAGGAGCTAGCACAAACCGTGTTTGATTTAGAATTCCAAACACAGCTATCTATGTAGGAGAAAACCGAGTGAAACCTAAAAATTCAAAGTGTTACTGGAAACGAACGCTTGAATCTAGAAGAGGGAAAATTGGGCAGCCAAGCTAAGTGAACTGATCATTACCACCAAGTATCATCAAGATTTGCTGAAAAAATGTATTGCTGAGATTTAAGCAAACTAGTAGTTTTTGGAAGCTTGGCCACCCCTTCCAAAAGAAAGGGACTTTCGCCAGTCTCTGCATGGGGTACTTCAAGAGGAAACAAACCATAGAGATAGACTTAGAACTACTTCATTTGGTCAAGTTTCAAGGAGCTAGCACAAACCGTGTTTGATTTAGATTCCAAACACAGCTATCTATGTAGGAGAAAACAGAGGTGAAACTTAAAAATTCAAACTGTTACTAGTAACGAACGCTTTAACCTAGAAGAGTGAAAATTGGGCAGCCAAGTGGGCTTAGTGAACTGATCATTACCACCAAGTATCATCAAGATTTCGTGAAAAAAGGTCTGCTGAGATTTCAGCAAACTAGTAATTTTTTGGAAGCTTGGCAACCCATTTCAAAAGAAAGTGTTTTTTGCCAGTCTCTGCATGGGGTACTTCAAGAGGAAACAAACCATAGAGATAGAACTTAGAACTACTTCATTTGGTCAAGTTTCAAGGAGCTAGCACAAACTGTGTTTGATTTAGAATTCCAAACACAGCTATTTATGTAGGAGAAAACAGAGTGAAACCTAAAAATTCAAACTGTTACTGGAAACGAATGCTTCAACCTAGAAGAATAAAAATTGGGCAGCCAAGTGGGATTAGTGAATTGATCATTACCACCAAGTATCATCAAGATTTGGTGAAAAAATGTTTGCTGAGATTTCAGCAAACTAGTAGTTTTTCTGAAGCTTGGCAACCCCTTTCAAACGAAAGGGTTTTTCGCCAGTCTCTACACGGGTATCTTCAAGAGGGAAAGAAACAAACCACAGAGTTAGAACTTAGAACTACTTGATTTTGTCAAGTTTCAAGGAGCTAGCACAAACCGTGTTTGATTTAGAGTTTCAAACACATCTATCTATGTAGCAACAAAACAGAGTGAAACCTAAAAATTCAAAGTGTTAATGGAAACGAACGCTTGAACCTTGAAGAGTAAAAATTGGGCAGCCAAGTGGGCTTACTGAACTGATCATTACCCCCAAGTATCATCAAGATTTGGTGAAAAAATGTTTGCTGAGATTTCAGCAAACTAGTAGTTTTTTTGGAAGCTGGCAAACCTTTCAAACGAAAGTGTTTTCGCCAGTCTCTGCATGGGGTAATTCAAGAGGAAACAAACCGTAGAGACAGAACTTAGAACTACTTCATTTTGTCAAGTTTCAAGGAGCTAGCACAAACCGTGTTTGATTTAGAGTTTCAAACACATCTATCTCTATAGCAGAAAACAGAGTGAAACCTCAAAATTCAAATTGTAACTGGAAACGAACGCTTGAACCTAGAAGAATAAAAATTGGGCAGCCAAGTGGGATTAGTGAACTGATCATTACCACCAAGTATCATCAAGATTTGGTGAAAAAATGTTTGCTGAGATTTCTGCAAACTAGTAGTTTTTGGAAGCTTGGCAACCCCTTCAAACGAAATTGTTTTTCGCCAGTCTCTGCATGGGGTACTTCAAGAGGAAACAAACCATAGAGATAGAACTTAGAACTACTTCATTAGGTCAAGTTTCAAGGAGCTAGCATAAACCGTGTTTGATTTAGAGTTTCAAACACATCTATCTATATAGCAGAAAACAGAGTGAAACCTTAAAATTCAAAGTATTACTGGAACGAACGCTTGAACCTAGAAGAGTGAAAATGGGCAGCCAAGTGGGCTTAGTGAACTGATCATTACCACCAAGTATCATCAAGATTTGGGTGAAAAAATGTTTGCTGAGATTTCAAAAAATAGAAGTTTTTTGGAATCTTGGCAACCCCTTTAAAATGAAAGTGCTTTTCGCCAGTCTCTGCATGGGGTACTTCAAGAGGAAACAAACCATAGAGATTGAACTTAGAACTACTTCATTTGGTCAAGTTTCAAGGAGCTAGCACAAACCGTGTTCGATTTAGAATTCCAAACGCAGCTATCTATGTAGGAGAAAACAAAGTGAAACCTAGAAATTCAATCTGTTACTGGAAACGAATGCTTCAACCTAGAAGAATAAAAATTGGGCAGCCAAGTGGCTTAGTGAACTGATCATTACCACCAAGTATCATCAAGATTTGGTGAAAAAATATTTGCTGAGATATCAGCAAACTAGTAGTATTTGGAAGCTTGGCAACCCCTTTCAAACGAAAGTGCTTTTCGCCAGTCTCTGCATGGGGTACTTCAAGAGGAAACAAACCATAGAGATAGAACTTAGAACTACTTCATTTGGTCAAGTTTCAAGGAGCTAGCACAAACCGTGTTTGATTTTAGAATTCCAAACACAGCTATCTATGTAGGAGAAAACCGAGTGAAACCTAAAAATTCAAAGTGTTACTGGAAACGAACGCTTGAATCTAGAAGAGGGAAAATTGGGCAGCCAAGTGGGCTAAGTGAACTGATCATTACCACCAAGTATCATCAAGATTTGCTGAAAAAATGTTTGCTGAGATTTAAGCAAACTAGTAGTTTTTTGGAAGCTTGGCCACCCCTTCCAAAAGAAAGGGACTTTCGCCAGTCTCTGCATGGGGTACTTCAAGAGGAAACAAACCATAGAGATAGACTTAGAACTACTTCATTTGGTCAAGTTTCAAGGAGCTAGCACAAACCGTGTTTGATTTAGAATTCCAAACACAGCTATCTATGTAGGAGAAAACAGAGTGAAACTTAAAAATTCAAACTGTTACTAGTAACGAACGCTTTAACCTAGAAGAGTGAAAATTGGGCAGCCAAGTGGGCTTAGTGAACTGATCATTACCACCAAGTATCATCAAGATTTCGTGAAAAAAGGTCTGCTGAGATTTCAGCAAACTAGTAATTTTTTGGAAGCTTGGCAACCCATTTCAAAAGAAAGTGTTTTTTGCCAGTCTCTGCATGGGGTACTTCAAGAGGAAACAAACCATAGAGATAGAACTTAGAACTACTTCATTTGGTCAAGTTTCAAGGAGCTAGCACAAACTGTGTTTGATTTAGAATTCCAAACACAGCTATTTATGTAGGAGAAAACAGAGTGAAACCTAAAAATTCAAACTGTTACTGGAAACGAATGCTTCAACCTAGAAGAATAAAAATTGGGCAGCCAAGTGGGATTAGTGAATTGATCATTACCACCAAGTATCATCAAGATTTGGTGAAAAAATGTTTGCTGAGATTTCAGCAAACTAGTAGTTTTTCTGAAGCTTGGCAACCCCTTTCAAACGAAAGGGTTTTTCGCCAGTCTCTACATGGGGTACTTCAAGAGGAAACAAACCACAGAGTTAGAACTTAGAACTACTTGATTTTGTCAAGTTTCAAGGAGCTAGCACAAACCGTGTTTGATTTAGAGTTTCAAACACATCTATCTATGTAGCACAAAACAGAGTGAAACCTAAAATTCAAAGTGTTAATGGAAACGAACGCTTGAACCTTGAAGAGTAAAAATTGGGCAGCCAAGTGGGCTTACTGAACTGATCATTACCCCCAAGTATCATCAAGATTTGGTGAAAAAATGTTTGCTGAGATTTCAGCAAACTAGTAGTTTTTTGGAAGCTGGCAACACCTTTCAAACGAAAGTGTTTTCGCCAGTCTCTGCATGGGGTAATTCAAGAGGAAACAAACCGTAGAGACAGAACTTAGAACTACTTCATTTTGTCAAGTTTCAAGGAGCTAGCACAAACCGTGTTTGATTTAGAGTTTCAAACACATCTATCTCTATAGCAGAAAACAGAGTGAAACCTCAAAATTCAAATTGTAACTGGAAACGAACGCTTGAACCTAGAAGAATAAAAATTGGGCAGCCAAGTGGGATTAGTGAACTGATCATTACCACCAAGTATCATCAAGATTTGGTGAAAAAATGTTTGCTGAGATTTCTGCAAACTAGTAGTTTTTTGGAAGCTTGGCAACCCCTTTCAAACGAAATTGTTTTTCGCCAGTCTCTGCATGGGGTACTTCAAGAGGAAACAAACCATAGAGATAGAACTTAGAACTACTTCATTAGGTCAAGTTTCAAGGAGCTAGCATAAACCGTGTTTGATTTAGAGTTTCAAACACATCTATCTATATAGCAGAAAACAGAGTGAAACCTTAAAATTCAAAGTATTACTGGAAACGAACGCTTGAACCTAGAAGAGTGAAAATTGGGCAGCCAAGTGGGCTTAGTGAACTGATCATTACCACCAAGTATCATCAAGATTTGGTGAAAAAATGTTTGCTGAGATTTCAAAAAATAGAAGTTTTTTGGAATCTTGGCAACCCCTTTAAAATGAAAGTGCTTTTCGCCAGTCTCTGCATGGGGTACTTCAAGAGGAAACAAACCATAGAGATTGAACTTAGAACTACTTCATTTGGTCAAGTTTCAAGGAGCTAGCACAAACCGTGTTCGATTTAGAATTCCAAACGCAGCTATCTATGTAGGAGAAAACAAAGTGAAACCTAGAAATTCAATCTGTTACTGGAAACGAATGCTTCAACCTAGAAGAATAAAAATTGGGCAGCCAAGTGGGCTTAGTGAACTGATCATTACCACCAAGTATCATCAAGATTTGGTGAAAAAATGTTTCCTGAGATTTCAGCAAACTAGTAGTTTTTCTGGAAGCTTGGCAACCCCTTTCAAACGAAAGTGTTTTTCGCCAGTCTCTGCATGGGGTACTTCAAGAGGAATCAAACCATAGAGATAGATCTTAGAACTACTTCATTTGGTCAAGTTTCAAGGAGCTAGCACAAACCGAGTTTGATTTAGAATTCCAAACAGAGCTATCTATGTAGGAGAAAACAGAGTGAAACCTAAAAATTCAAACTGTTATTGGAAACGAATGCTTCAACGTAGAAGAATAAAAATTGGGCAGCCAAGTGGGATTAGTGAACTGATCATTACCACCAAGTATCATCAAGATTTGGTGAGAAAATATTTGCTGACATTTCAGCAAACTAGTAGTTTTTTGGAAGGTTGGCAACCCCTTTCAAATGAAAGTGTTTTTCAAAAGTCTCTGCAAGGGGTACTTCAAGAGGAAACAAACCATAGAGATAGAACTTAGAACTACTTCATTTGGTCAAGTTTCAAGGAGCTAGCACAAACCGTGTTTGATTTAGAATTCCAAAAACAGCTATCTATGTAGGAAAAAACAGAGTGAAACCTAAAAGTTCAAACTGTTACTCGAAACGAATGCTTCAACCTAGAAGAATAAAAATTGTGCAGCCAAGTGGGATTATTGAACTGATCATTACCACCAAGTATCATCAAGATTTGGTGAAAAAATGTTTTCTGAGATTTCAGCAAACAAGTAGTTTTTTGGAAGCTTGGCAACCCCTTTCATACGAAAGTGTTTTTTGCCAGTCTCTGCATGGGGTACTTCAAGAGGAAACAAACCATAGAGATAGAAATAAGAACTACTTCATATGGTCAAGTTTCAAGGAGCTAGCAAAAACCGTGTTTGATTTAGAGTTTCAAACACATCTATCTATATAGCAGAAAACAGAGTGAAACCTAAAAATTCAAAGTGTTACTGGAAACGAACGCTTGAATATAGAAGAGTGAAAATTGGGCAGCCAAGTGGGCTTAGTGAACTGATCATTACCACAAAGTATCATCAAGATTTGGTGAATAAATGTATGCTGAGTTTTCAGAAAACTAGTAGTTTTTTGGAAGCTTGGCAACCCCTTTGAAACGAAAGTGCTTTTCGCCAGTCTCTGCATGGGGTACTTCAAGAGGAAACAAACCATAGAGATAGAACATAGAACTACTTCATTTGGTAAAGTTTCAAGGAGCTAGCAGAAACCGTGTTTGATTTAGAATTCCAAACACAGCTATCTATGTAAAGAAAACAGAGTGAAACCTAAAAAATCAAACTGTTACTGGAAACGAATGCTTCAACCGAGAAGAATAAAAATTTGCAGCCAAGTGGGATTAGTGAACTGATCATTACCACCAAGTACCATCAAGATTTGGTGAAAAAATGTTTGCTGAGATTTCAGCAAACTAGTAGTTTTTTGGAAGCTTGGCAACCCCTTTCAAACGAAAGTGTTTTTCGCCAGTCTCTGCATGGGGTACTTCAAGAGGAAACAAACAATAAAGATAGAACTTAGAACTACTTCATTTGGGCAAGTTTCAAGGAGCTAGCACAAACCGTGTTTGATTTAGAGTTTCAAACACATCTATCTATATAGCAGAAAACAGAGTGAAACCTAAAAATTCAAAGAGTTACTGGAAACGAACGCTTGAACCTAGAAGAGTGAAAATTGGGCAGCCAAGTGTGCTTAGTGAACTGATCATTACCACCAAGTATCATCAAGATTTGGTGAAAAAATGTTTGCTGAGATTTCAGGAAAATAGTAGTTTTTTTGAAGCTTGGCAACCCCTTTCAAACGAAAGTGTTTTTCGCCAGTCTCTGCGTGGGGTACTTCAAGGGAAAACAAACCATAGAGAGAGAACTTAGAACTACTTCATTTTGTCAAGTTTCAAGGAGCTAGCACAAACCGTGTTTGATTTAGAATTCCAAACACAGCTATCTATGTAGGAGAAAACAGAGTGAAACCTAAAAATTCAAACTGTTACTGGAAACGAACGCTTTAACCTAGAAGAGTGAAAATTGGGCAGCCAAGTGGGCTTAGTGAACTGATCATTACCACCAAGTATCTTCAAGTTTTGGTGAAAAAACGTCTGCTGAGATTTCAGCAATATAGTAATTTTTTGGAAGCTTGGCAACCCCTTTCAAACGAAAGTGTTTTTTGCCAGTCTCTGCATTTGGTACTTCAAGAGGAAACAAACCATAGATATAGAACTTAGAACTACTTCATTTGGTCAAGTTTCAAGGAGCTAGCACAAACCGTGTTTGTTTTAGAATTCCAAACACAGCTATCTATGTAAAAGAAAACAGAGTGAAACCTAAAAATTCAAACTGTTACTGGAAACGAATGCTTCAACCTAGAAGAATAAAAATTGGGCAGCCAAGTGGGAATAGTGAACTGATCATTACCAGCAAGTATCATCAAGATTTGGTGAAAAAATGTTTGCTGAGATTTCAGCAAACTAGTAGTTTTTTGGAAGCTTTGCAACCCCTTTCAAACAAAAGTGTTTTTCGCCAGTCTCTGCATGGGGTACTTCAAGAGGAAACAAACCACAGAGATAGAACTTAGAACTACTTCATTTTTTCAGGTTTCAAGGAGCTAGCACAAACCGTGTTTGATTTAGAGTTTCAAACATATCTATCTATATAGCAGAAAACAGAGTGAAACCTAGAATTCAAAGTGTTACAGGAAACGAACGCTTGAACGTAGAAGAGTGAAAATTGGGCAGCCAAGTGGGCTTAGTGAACTGATCATTACCACCAAGTATCATCAAGATTTGGTGAAAAAATGTTTGCTGAGATTTCAGAAAACTAGAAGTTTTTTGGAAGCTTGGCAACCCCTTTCAAATGAAAGTGCTTTTCGCCAGTCTCTTCATGGGGTACTTCAAAAGGAAACAAACCATAGAGATAGAACTTAGAACTACTTCATTTGGTCAAGTTTTAAGGAGCTAGCACAAACCGAGTTTGATTTAGAGTTTCAAACACAGCTATCTATGTAGGAGTAAACAGAGTGAAACCTAAAAATTCAAAGTGTTACTGGAAACGAACGGTTGAACCTAGAAGAGTGAAAATTGGGCAGCCAAGTGGGCTTAGTGAAGTGATCATTACCACCAAGTATCATCAAGATTTGGTGAAAAAATGTTTGCTGAGATTTCAGAAAACTAGTAGTTTTTTGGAAGCTTGGCAACCCCTTTCAAATGAAAGTGCTTTTCGCCTGTCTCTGCATGGTGTCCTTCAAGAGGAAACAAACCATAGAGATAGAACTTAGAACTACTTCATTTTGTCAAGTTTCAAGGAGCTAGCACAAACCGTGTTGTATTTAGAGTTTCAAACACATCTATCTATATAGGAGAAAACAGAGTGAAACCTAAAAATTCAAAGTGTTACTGGAAACGAACTCTTGTACCTAGAAGAGTAAAAATTGGGCATCCAAGTGGGATTAGTGAACTGATCATTACCACCAAGTATCATCAAGATTTGGTGAAAAAATGTTTGCTGAGATTTCAGCAAACTCGTAGTTTTTTGGAAGCTTGGCAACCCCTTTCAAACGAAAGTGTTTTTCACCAGTCTTTGCATGGGGTACTTCAAGAGGAAACAAACCAGAGAGAGAGAACTTAGAACTACTTCATTTGGTCATGTTTCAAGGAGCTAGAACAAACCGTGTTTGATTTAGAATTCCAAACACAGCTATCTATGTAGGAGAAAACAGAGTGAAACCTAAAATTTCAAACTGTTACTGGAAACGAATGCTTTAACCTAGAAGAATAAAAATTGGGCAGCCAAGTATGACTAGTGAACTGATCATTACCACCAAGTATCATCAAGATTTGGTGAAAAAATGTTTGCTGAGATTTCAGGAAACTAGTAGTTTTTTGGAAGCTTGGCAACCCCTTTCAAACGAAACTGTTTTTCGCCAGTCTCTGCATGGGGTACTTCAAGAGGAAACAAATCATAGAGATAGAACTTAGAACTACTTCATTTGGTCAAGTTTCAAGGAGCTAGCACAAACCGTGTTTGATTTAGAGTTTCAAACACATCTATCTATATAGCAAAAAACAGAGTGAAACCTAAAAATTCAAAGTGTTAGTGGAAACGAACGCTTGAACCTAGAAGAGTGAAAATTGGGCAGCCAAGTGGGCTTAGTGAACTGATCAGTACCACCAAGTATCATCAAGATTTGGTGAAAAAATGTTTGCTGAGATTTCAGCAAACTAGTAGTTTTTTGGAAGCTTGGCAACCCCTTTCAAACAAAAGGGTTTTTCGCCAGTCTCTGCATGGGGTACTTCAAGAGGAAACAAACCATAGAGATAGAACATAGAACTACTTTATTTGGTCAAGTTTCAAGGAGCTAGCACAAACCGTGTTTGATTTAGAGTTTCAAACACATCTATCTTTATAGCAGAAAAAAAAATTGAAAACTAAAAACTCAAAGTGTTACTGGAAACGAACGCTTGAACCTAGAATAGTGAAAATTGGGCAGCCAAGTGGGATTAGTGAACTGATCATTACCACCAAGTATCATCAAGATTTGGTGAAAAAATGTTTGCTGATATTTCAGCAAACTAGTAGTTTTTTGGAAGCTTGGCAACCCCTTTCAAACCAAAGTGTTTTTTGAGAGTCTCTGCATGGGGTACATCAAGAGGAAACAAACCATAGAGATAGAACTTAGAAGTACTTCATTTGGTCAAGTTTAAAGGAGCTAGCACAAACCGTGTTTCATTTAGAATACCAAACACAGCTATCTATGTAGGAGAAAACAGAGTGAAAACTAAAAATTCAAACTGTTACTGGAAACGAATGCTTCAACCTAGAAGAATAAAAGTTGGGCAGCCAAGTGGCATTAGTGAACTGATCATTACCACCAAGTATCATCAAGATTTGGTGAAAAAATGTTTGCTGATATTTCAGCAAACTAGTATTTTTTTGGAAGCTTGGCAACCCCTTTCAAACGAAAGTGATTTTCGCCAGTCTCTGCATTGGGTACTTGAAGAGGAAACAAACAATAGAGATAGAACTTAGAACTACTTCATTTGGTCAAGTTTCAAGGAGCTAGCAAAAACCGTGTTTGATTTAGAATTCCAAACACAGCTATTTATGTAGGAGAAAACAGAGTGAAACCTAAAAATTCAAACTGTTACTGGAAACGAACGCTTCAACCTAGAAGAATAAAAATTGGGCAGCCAATTGGGATTAGTGAACTGATCATTACCACCAAGTATCATCAAGATTTGGTGAAAAAATGTTTGCTGAGATTTCAGCAAACTAGTAGTTTTTTGGAAGCTTGGCAACCCCTTTCAAACGAAAGTGTTTTTCGCCAGTCTCTGCATGGGGTACTTCAAGAGGAAACAAACCATAGAGATAGAACTTAGAACTACTTCATTTGGTCAAGTTTCAAGGAGCTAGCACAAACCGTGTTTGATTTAGTGTTTCAAACACATCTATCTATATAGCAGAAAACAGAGTGAAACCTAAAAATTCAAAGTGTTAGTGGAAACGAACGCTTGAACCTAGAAGAGTGAAAATTGGGCAGCCAAGTGGGCTTAGTGAACTGATCAATACCACCAAGTATCATCAAGATTTGGTGAAAAAATATTTGCTGAGATTTCAGCAAACTAGTAGTTTTTTGGAAGCTTGGCAACCCCTTTCAAACGAAACTGTTTTTCGCCAGTCTCTGCATGGGGTACATCAAGAGGAAACAAACCATAAAGATAGAACACAGAACTACATCATTTGGTCAAGTTTCAAGGAGCAAGCACAAACCGTGTTTGATTTAGAGTTTCAAACACATCTATCTATATAGCAGAAAACAGAGTGAAACCTAAAAATTCCAAGTGTTACTGGAAACGAACGCTTGAACCTAGAAGAGTGAAAATTGGGCAGCCAAGTGGGCTTAGTGAACTGATCATTACACCTTAGTATCATCAAGATTTGGTGAAAAAATGTTTGCTGAGATTTCAGAAAACTAGAAGTTTTTTGGAAGCTTTGCAACCCCTTTCAAATGAAAGTGCTTTTCGCCAGTCTCTGCATGGGGTACTTCAAGAGGAAACAAACTTTAGAGATAGAACTTAGAACTACTTCATTTTGTCAAGTTTCAAGGAGCTAGCACAAACCGTGTTTGATTTAGAGTTTCAAACACATCTATCTATATAGCAGAAAAAAAATTGAAACCTAAAAATTCAAAGTGTTACTGGAAACGAACGCTTGAACCTAGAAGAGTGAAAATTGGGCAACCAAGTGGGATTAGTGCACTGATCATTACCACCAAGTATCATCAAGATTTGGTGAAAAAATGTTTGCTGAGATTTCAGCAAACTAGTAGTTTTTTGGAAGCTTGGCAACCCCTTTCAAACGAAAGTGTTTTTCGCCAGTCTCTGCATGGGGTACTTCAAGAAAAAACAAACCATAGAGATAGACTTAGAACTACTTCATTTGGTCAAGATTCAAGGAGCTAGCACAAACCGTGTTTGATTTAGAATTCCAAACACAGCTATCTATGTAGGAGAAAACAGAGTGAAACTTAAAAATTCAAACTGTTACTAGTAACGAACGCTTTAACCTAGAAGAGTGAAAATTGGGCAGCCAAGTGGGCTTAGTGAACTGATCAATACCACCAAGTATCATCAAGATTTGGTGAAAAAATATTTGCTGAGATTTCAGCAAACTAGTAGTTTTTTGGAAGCTTGGCAACCCCTTTCAAACGAAACTGTTTTTCGCCAGTCTCTGCATGGGGTACATCAAGAGGAAACAAACCATAAAGATAGAACACAGAACTACATCATTTGGTCAAGTTTCAAGGAGCAAGCACAAACCGTGTTTGATTTAGAGTTTCAAACACATCTATCTATATAGCAGAAAACAGAGTGAAACCTAAAAATTCCAAGTGTTACTGGAAACGAACGCTTGAACCTAGAAGAGTGAAAATTGGGCAGCCAAGTGGGCTTAGTGAACTGATCATTACACCTTAGTATCATCAAGATTTGGTGAAAAAATGTTTGCTGAGATTTCAGAAAACTAGAAGTTTTTTGGAAGCTTGGCAACCCCTTTCAAATGAAAGTGCTTTTCGCCAGTCTCTGCATGGGGTACTTCAAGAGGAAACAAACTTTAGAGATAGAACTTAGAACTACTTCATTTTGTCAAGTTTCAAGGAGCTAGCACAAACCGTGTTTGATTTAGAGTTTCAAACACATCTATCTATATAGCAGAAAAAAAATTGAAACCTAAAAATTCAAAGTGTTACTGGAAATGAACGCTTCAACCTAGAAGAGTGAAAATTGGGCAACCAAGTGGGATTAGTGCACTGATCATTGCCACCAAGTATCATCAAGATTTGGTGAAAAAATGTTTGCTGAGATTTCAGCAAACTAGTAGTTTTTTGGAAGCTTGGCAACCCCTTTCAAACGAAAGTGTTTTTCGCCAGTCTCTGCATGGGGTACTTCAAGAAAAAACAAACCATAGAGATAGACTTAGAACTACTTCATTTGGTCAAGATTCAAGGAGCTAGCAAAAACCGTGTTTGATTTAGAATTCCAAACACAGCTATCTATGTAGGAGAAAACAGAGTGAAACTTAAAAATTCAAACTGTTACTAGTAACGAACGCTTGAACCTAGAAGAGTGAAAATTGGGCAGCCAAGTGGGCTTAGTGAACTGATCATTACCACCAAGTATCCTCAAGATTTGGTGAAAAAAGGTCTGCTGAGATTTCAGCAAACTAGTAATTTTTTGGAAGCTTGGCAACCCATTTCAAACGAAAGTGTTTTTTGCCAGTCTCTGCATGGGGTACTTCAAGAGGAAACAAACCATAGAGATAGCACTTAGAACTACTTCATTTGGTCAAGTTTCAAGGAGCTAGCACAAACCGTGTTTGATTTAGAATTCCAAACACAGCTATCTATGCAGGAGAAAACAGAGTGAAACCTAAAAATTCAAACTGTTACTGGAAACGAATGCTTCAACCTAGAAGAATAAAAATTGGGCAGCCAAGTGGGATTAGTGAACTGATCATTACCACCAAGTATCATCAAGATTTGGTGAAAAAATGTTTTCTGAGATTTCAGCAAACAAGTAGTTTTTTGGAAGCTTGGCAACCACTTTCAACGAAAGTGTTTTTCGCCAGTCTCTGCATGGGGTACTTCAAGAGGAAACAAACCATAGAGATAGAACTAAGAACTACTTCATATGGTCAAGTTTCAAGGAGCTAGCAAAAACCGTGTTTGATTTAGAGTTTCAAACACATCTATCTATATAGCAGAAAACAGAGTGAAACCTAAAAATTCAAAGTGTTACTGGAAACGAACGCTTGAACATAGAAGAGTGAAAATTGGGCAGCCAAGTGGGCTTAGTGAACTGATCATTACCACAAAGTATCATCAAGATTTGGTGAATAAATGTATGCTGAGTTTTCAGAAAACTAGTAGTTTTTTGGAAGCTTGGCAACCCCTTTGAAACGAAAGTGCTTTTCGCCAGTCTCTGCATGGGGTACTTCAAGAGGAAACAAACCATAGAGATAGAACATAGAACTACTTCATTTGGTCAAGTTTCAAGGAGCTAGCAGAAACCGTGTTTGATTTAGAATTCCAAAAACAGCTATCTATGTAAAGAAAACAGAGTGAAACCTAAAAAATCAAACTGTTACTGGAAACGAATGCTTCAACCGAGAAGAATAAAAATTTGCAGGCAAGTGGGATTTGTGAACTGATCATTACCACCAAGTATCATCAAGATTTGGTGAAAAAATGTTTGCTGAGATTTCAGCAAACTAGTAGTTTTTTGGAAGCTTGGCAACCCCTTTCAAACGAAAGTGTTTTTCGCCAGTCTCTGCATGGGGTACTTCAAGAGGAAACAAACAATAAAGATAGAACTTAGAACTACTTCATTTGGGCAAGTTTCAAGGAGCTAGACAAACCGTGTTTGATTTAGATTTCCAAACACAGCTATCTATATAGGAGAAAACCGAGTGAAACCTAAAAATTCAAAGTGTTACTGGAAACGAACGCTTGAACCTAGAAGAGTGAAAATTGGGCAGCCAAGTGTGCTTAGTGAACTGACCATTACCACCAAGTATCATCAAGATTTGGTGAAAAAATGTTTGCTGAGATTTCAGGAAAATAGTAGTTTTTTGGAAGCTTGGCAACCCCTTTCAAACGAAAGTGTTTTTCGCCAGTCTCTGCATGGGGTACTTCAAGAGAAAACAAACCATAGAGAGAGAACTTAGAACTACTTCATTTTGTCAAGTTTCAAGGAGCTAGCACAAACCGTGTTTGATTTAGAATTCCAAACACAGCTATCTATGTAGGAGAAAACAGAGTGAAACCTAAAAATTCAAACTGTTACTGGAAACGAACGCTTTAACCTAGAAGAGTGAAAATTGGGCAGCCAAGTGGGCTTAGTGAACTGATCATTACCACCAAGTATCATCAAGTTTTGGTGAAAAAACGTCTGCTGAGATTTCAGCAATATAGTAATTTTTTGGAAGCTTGGCAACCCCTTTCAAACGAAAGTGTTTTTTGCCAGTCTCTGCATTTGGTACTTCAAGAGAAAACAAACCATAGAGATAGAACTTAGAACTACTTCATTTGGTCAAGTTTCCAGGAGCTAGCACAAACCGTGTTTGATTTAGAATTCCAAACACAGCTATCTATGTAGGAGTAAACAGAGTGAAACCTAGAATTCAAAGTGTTACAGGACACGAACGCTTGAACCTAGAAGAATGAAAATTGGGCAGCCAAGTGGGCTTAGTGAACTGATCATTACCACCAAGTATCATCAAGATTTGGTGAAAAAATGTTTGCTGAGATTTCAGAAAACTAGAAGTTTTTTGGAAGCTTCGCAACCCCTTTCAAATGAAAGTGCTTTTCGCCAGTCTCTTCATGGGGTACTTCAAAAGAAAACAAACCATAGAGATAGAACTTAGAACTACTTCATTTGGTCAAGTTTTAAGGAGCTAGCACAAACCGTGTTTGATTTAGAGTTTCAAACACAGCTATCTATGTAGGAGTAAACAGAGTGAAACCTAAAAATTCAAAGTGTTACTGGAAACGAACGGTTGAACCTAGAAGAGTGAAAATTGGGCAGCCAAGTGGGCTTAGTGAAGTGATCATTACCACCAAGTATCATCAAGATTTGGTGAAAAAATGTTTGCTGAGATTTCAGAAAACTAGTAGTTTTTTGGAAGCTTGGCAACCCCTTTCAAATGAAAGTGCTTTTCGCCTGTCTCTGCATGGGGTCCTTCAAGAGGAAACAAACCATAGAGATAGAACTTAGAACTACTTCATTTTGTCAAGTTTCAAGGAGCTAGCACAAACCGTGTTGTATTTAGAGTTTCAAACACATCTATCTATATAGGAGAAAACAGAGTGAAACCTAAAAATTCAAAGTGTTACTGGAAACGAACTCTTGAACCTAGAAGAGTAAAAATTGGGCAGCCAAGTGGGATTAGTGAACTGATCATTACCACCAAGTATCATCAACATTTGGTGAAAAAATGTTTGCTGAGATTTCAGCAAACTCGTAGTTTTTTGGAAGCTTGGCAACCCCTTTCAAACGAAAGTGTTTTTCACCAGTCTCTGCATGGGGTACTTCAAGAGGAAACAAACCAGAGAGAGAGAACTTAGAACTACTTCATTTGGTCATGTTTCAAGGAGCTAGCACAAACCGTGTTTGATTTAGAATTCCAAACACAGCTATCTATGTAGGAGAAAACAGAGTGAAACCTAAAATTTCAAACTGTTACTGGAAACGAATGCTTTAACCTAGAAGAATAAAAATTGGGCAGCCAAGTGGGACTAGTGAACTGATCATTACCACCAAGTATCATCAAGATTTGGTGAAAAAATGTTTGCTGAGATTTCAGGAAACTAGTAGTTTTTTGGAAGCTTGGCAACCCCTTTCAAACGAAACTGTTTTTCGCCAGTCTCTGCATGGGGTACTTCAAGAGGAAACAAATCATAGAGATAGAACTTAGAACTACTTCATTTGGTCAAGTTTCAAGGAGCTAGCACAAACCGTGTTTGATTTAGAGTTTCAAACACATCTATCTATATAGCAAAAAACAGAGTGAAACCTAAAAATTCAAAGTGTTAGTGGAAACGAACGCTTGAACCTAGAAGAGTGAAAATTGGGCAGTTAAGTGGGCTTAGTGAACTGATCAGTACCACCAAGTATCATCAAGATTTGGTGAAAAAATGTTTGCTGAGATTTCAGCAAACTAGTAGTTTTTTGGAAGCTTGGCAACCCCTTTCAAACAAAAGGGTTTTTCGCCAGTCTCTGCATGGGGTACTTCAAGAGGAAACAAACCATAGAGATAGAACATAGAACTACTTTATTTGGTCAAGTTTCAAGGAGCTAGCACAAACCGTGTTTGATTTAGAGATTCAAACACATCTTTCTATATAGCAGAAAAAAAATTGAAACCTAAAAATTCATAGTGTTACTGGAAACGAACGCTTGAACCTAGAAGAGTGAAAATTGGGCAACCAAGTGGGATTAGTGCACTGATCATTACCACCAAGTATCATCAAGATTTGGTGAAAAAATGTTTGCTGAGATTTCAGCAAAATAGTAGTTTTTTAGAAGCTTGGCAACCCCTTTCAAATGAAAGTGTTTTTTTCGCCAGTCTCTGCATGGGGTACTTCAAGAGCAAACAAACCATAGAGATAGAACTTAGAACTGCTTCATTTGGTCAAGTTTCAAGGATCTATCACAAACCGTGTTTGATTTACAGTTTCAAACAAATCTATCTATATAGCAGAAAACAGAGTGAAACCTAAAATTCAAAGTGTTACTGGAAACGAACGCTTGAACCTAGAAGAGTGAAAATTGGGCAGCCAAGTGGGCTTAGTGAACTGATCATTACCACCAAGTATCGTCAAGATTTGGTGAAAAAATATTTGTTGAGATATCAGCAAACTAGTAGTATTTCGAAGCTTGGCAACCCCTTTCAAACGAAAGTGCTTTTCGCCAGTCTCTGCATGGGGTACTTCAAGAGGAAACAAACCATAGAGATAGAACTTAGAACTACTTCATTTGGTCAAGTTTCAAGGAGCTAGCACAAACCGTGTTTGATTTAGAATTCCAAACACAGCTATCTATGTAGGAGAAAACCGAGTGAAACCTAAAAATTCAAAGTGTTACTGGAAACAAACGCTTGAATCTAGAAGAGTGAAAATTGGGCAGCCAAGTGGGCTAAGTGAACTGATCATTACCACCAAGTATCATCAAGATTTGCTGAAAAAATGTTTGCTGAGATTTAAGCAAACTAGTAGTTTTTTGGAAGCTTGGCCACCCCTTTCAAAAGAAAGGGACTTTCGCCAGTCTCTGCATGGGGTACTTCAAGAGGAAACAAACCATATAGATAGAACTTAGAACTACTTCATTTGGTCAAGTTTCAAGGAGCTAGCACAAACCGTGTTTGATTTAGAGTTTCAAACACATCTATCTCTATAGCAGAAAACAGAGTGAAACCTAAAAATTCAAAGTGTTACTGGAAACAAACGCTTGAATCTAGAAGAGTGAAAATTGGGCAGCCAAGTGGGCTAAGTGAACTGATCATTACCACCAAGTATCATCAAGTTTTGGTGAAAAAATGTTTGCTGAGATTTCAGCAAACTAGTAGTTTTTTGGAAGCTTGGCAACCCCTTTCAAACGAAAGTGTTTTTTGCCAGTCTCTGCATGGGGTACTTCAAGAGTAAACAAACCATAGAGATAGAACTTAGAACTAATTCATTTGGTCAAGTCTCAGGGAGCTAGCACAAACCGTGTTTGATTTAGAATTCCAAACACAGCTATCTATGTAGGAGAAAACCGAGATCTATGTAGGAGAAAACAGAGTGAAACCTAAAAATTCAAACTGTTTGGAAACGAATGCTTCAACCTAGAAGAATAAAAATTGGGCAGCGAGGTGGGATTAGTGAACTGTTCATTACCACCAAGTATCATCAAGTTTTGGTGAAAAAATGTTTGCTGAGATTTCAGCAAACTAGTAGTTTTTTGGAAGCTTGGCAACCCCTTTCAAACGAAAGTGTTTTTCACCAGTCTCTGCATGGGGTACTTCAAGAGGAAACAAACCATAGAGATAGAACTTAGAACTAATTCATTTGGTCAACTTTCAAGGAGCTAGCACAAACCGTGGTTGATTTAGAATTCCAAACGCAGCTATCTATGTAGGAGTAAACAGAGTGAAACCTAAAAATTCAAAGTGTTACTAAAAACGAATGCTTTAACCTAGAAGAATAAAAATTGGGCAGCCAATTGGGATTAGTGAGCTGATCATTACCACCAAGTATCATCAAGAAATGGTGAAAAAATGTTTGCTGAGATTTCAGCAAACTAGTAGTTTTTCAGAAGCTTGGCAACCCCTTTCAAACAGAAGTGTTTTTCGCCAGTCTCTGTATGGGGTACTTCAAGAGGAAACAAACCATAGACATAGAACTTAGAACTACTTCATTTGGTCAAGTTTCAAGGAGCTAGCACAAACCGTGTTTGATTTAGAATTCCAAACACAGCTATCTATGTAGGAGTAAACAGAGTGAAAGCTAAAAATTCAAAGTGTTACTGGAAACGAATGCTTTAACCTAGAAGAATAAAAATTGGGCAGCCAAGTGGGCTTAGTGAACTGATCATTACCACCAAGTATCATCATGATTTGGTGAAAAAATGTTTGCTGAGATTTCAGAAAAGTAGAAATTTTGGAATCTTGGCAACCCCTTTCAAATGAAAGTGCTTTTCGCCAGTCTCTGCATGGGGTACTTCAAGAGGAAAAAAACCATAGAGATAGAACTTAGAACTACTTCATTTTGTCAAGTTTCAAGGAGCTAGCACAAACCGTGTTTGATTTAGAGTTTCAAACACATCTATCAATATAGCAGAAAAAAAAGTGAAACCTAAAAATTCAAAGTGTTACTGGAAACGAACGCTTGAATCTAGAAGAGTGAAAATTGGGCACCCAAGTGGGATTAGTGAACTGATCATTACCACCAAGTATCATCAAGATTTGGTGAAAAAATGTTTGCTGAGATTTCAGCAAACTAGTAGTTTTTTTGGAAGCTTGGCAACCCCTTTCAAACGAAAGTGTTTTTCGCCAGTCTCTGCATATGGTACTTCAAGAAGAAACAAACCATAGAGATAGAACTTAGAACTACTTCATTTGGTCAAGTTTCAAGGAGCTAGCACAAATCGTGTTTGATTTAGAATTCCAAACACAGCTATCTATGTAGGAGAAAACAGAGTGAAACCTAAAAATTCAAACTGTTACTGGAAACGAATGCTTCAACCTAGAAGAATAAAAATTGGGCAGCCAAGTGGGATTAGTGAACTGATCATTACCAACAACTATCATCAAGATTTGGTGAAAAAATGTTTGCTGAGATTTTAGCAAACTAGTAGTTTTTCTGGAAGCTTGGCAAGTCCTTTCAAACGAAAGTGTTTTTGGCCAGTCCCTTCATGGGGTAATTCAAGAGCAAACAAACCATAGAGATAGAACTTAGAACTACTTCATTTGGTCAAGTTTCAAGGAGCTAGCACAAATCGTGTTTGATTTAGAATTCCAAACACAGCTATCTATGTAGGAGAAAACAGAGTGAAACCTAAAAATTCAAACTGTTACTGGAAACGAATGCTTCAACCTAGAACAATAAAAATTTTGCAGCCAAGTGGGATTAGTGAACTGATCATTACCACCAAGTATCATCAAGTTTTGGTGAAAAAATGTTTGCTGAGATTTCACCAAACTAGTGGTTTTTTGTAAGCTTGGCAACCCCTTTCAAAAGAAAGTGTTTTTCGCCAGTCTCTGCATGGGGTACTTCAAGAGGAAACAAACCAAAGAGATAGAACTTAGAACTACTTTATTTGTTAAAGTTTAAAGGAGCTAACACAAACCGTGTTTGATTTAGAATTCCAAACACAGCTATCTATATAGCAGAAAACAGAGTGAAACCTAAAAATCAAAGTGTTACTGGAAACGAACGCTTGAACATAGAAGAGTGAAAATTGGGCAGCCAAGTGGGCTTAGTGAACTGATCATTACCACCAAGTATCATCAAGATTTGGTGAAAAATTGTATGCTGAGATTTCAGAAAACTAGTAGTTTTTTGGAAGCTTGGCAACCCCTTTCAAACGAAAGTGCTTTTCGCCAGTCTCTGCATGGGGTACTTCAAGAGGGAAACAAACCATAGAGATAGAACATAGAACTACTTCATTTGGTCAAGTTTCAAGGAGCTAGCAGAAACCGTGTTTGATTTAGAATTCCAAACACAGCTATCTATGTAGGAGAAAACAGAGTGAAACTTAAAAATTCAAACTGTTACTAGTAATGAACGCTTTAACCTAGAAGAGTGAAAATTGGGCAGCCAAGTGGGCTTAGTGAACTGATCATTACCACCAAGTATCATCAAGATTTGGTGAAAAAATGTTTGCTGAGATTTCAGAAAACTAGTAGTTTTTCTGAAGCTTGGCAACCCCTTTCAAATGAAAGTGCTTTTCGCCAGTCTCTGCATGGGGTACTTCAAGAGGAAACAAACCATAGAGATAGAACATAGAACTACTTCATTTTGTCAAGTTTCAAGGAGCTAGCACAAACCGTGTTTGATTTAGAGTTTCAAACACATCTATCTATGTAACAGAAAACAGAGTGAAACCTAAAATTCAAAGTGTTACTGGAAACGAACGCTTGAACCTTGAAGAGTAAAAATTGGGCAGCCAAGTGGGCTTAGTGAACTGATCATTACCCCCAAGTATCATCAAGATTTGGTGAAAAAATGTTTGCTGAGATTTCAGCAAACTAGTAGTTTTTTGGAAGCTTGGCAACACCTTTCAAACGAAAGTGTTTTCGCCAGTCTCTGCATGGGGTAATTCAAGAGGAAACAAACCATAGAGACAGAACTTAGAACTACTTTATTTTGTCAAGTTTCAAGGAGCTAGCACAAACCGTGTTTGATTTAGAGTTTCAAACACATCTATCTCTATAGCAGAAAACAGAGTGAAACCTCAAAACTCAAATTGTTACTGGAAACGAACGCTTGAAACTAGAAGAGTGAAAATTGGGCAGCCAAGTGGGCTTAGTGAACTGATCATTACCACCAAGTATCATCAAGATTTGGTGAAAAAATGTTTGCTGAGATTTCAGAAAACTAGTAGTTTTTCTGAAGCTTGGCAACCCCTTTCAAATGAAAGTGCTTTTCGCCAGTCTCTGCATGGGGTACTTCAAAAGGAAACAAACCATAGAGATAGAACTTAAAACTACTTCATTTGGTCAAGTTTTAAGGAGCTAGCACAAACCGTGTTTGATTTAGAGTTTCAAACACAGCTATCTATGTAGGAGTAAACAGAGTGAAACCTAAAAATTCAAAGTGTTACTGGAAACGAATGCTTTAACCTAGAAGAATAAAATTGGGCAGCCAAGTGGGATCAGTGAACTGATCATTACCACCAAGTATCATCAAGATTTGGTGACAAAATGTTTGCTGAGATTTCAGCAAACAAGTAGTTTTTTGGAAGCTTGGCAACCCCTTTCAAACGAAACTGTTTTTCGCCAGTCTCTGCATGGGGTACTTCAACAGGAAACAAACCATAGAGATAGAACTTAGAACTACTTCATTTGGTCAAGTTTCAAGGAGATAGCACAAACCGTGTTTGATTTAGAATTCCAAACACAGCTATCTATGTATTAGAAAACAGAGTGAAACCTAAAATTCAAACTGTTACTAAAAACGGATGCTTTAAACTAGAAGAATAAAAATTGGGCAGCCAAGTGAGATTAGTGAACTGATCATTACCACCAAGTATCATCAAGATTTGGTGAAAAAATGTTTGCTGAGATTTCTGCAAACTAGTAGTTTTTTGGAAGCTTGGCCACCCCTTTCAAAAGAAAGGGACTTTCGCCAGTCTCTGCATGGGGTACTTCAAGAGGAAACAAACCATATAGATAGAACTTAGAACTACTTCATTTGGTCAAGTTTCAAGGAGCTAGCACAAACCGTGTTTGATTTAGAGTTTCAAACACATCTATCTCTATAGCAGAAAACAGAGTGAAACCTAAAAATTCAAAGTGTTACTGGAAACGAACGCATGAACCTAGAAGAGTGAAAATTGGGAAGCCAAGTGGGCTTAGTGAACTGATCATTACCACCAAGTATCATCAAGATTTGGTGAAAAAATGTTTGCTGAGATTTCAGCAAACTAGTAGTTTTTTGGAAGCTTGGCAACCCCTTTCAAACGAAAGTGTTTATTGCCAGTCTCTGCATGGGGTACTTCAAGAGTAAACAAACCATAGAGATAGAACTTAGAACTAATTCATTTGGTCAAGTCTCAGGGAGCTAGCACAAACCGTGTTTGATTTAGAATTCCAAACACAGCTATCTATGTAGGAGAAAACCGAGATCTATGTAGGAGAAAACAGAGTGAAACCTAAAAATCAAACTGTTACTGGAAACAAATGCTTCAACCTAGAAGAATAAAAATTGGGCAGCGAGGTGGGATTAGTGAACTGATCATTACCACCAAGTATCATCAAGAAATGGTGAAAAAATGTTTGCTGAGATTTCAGCAAACTAGTAGTTTTTCAGAAGCTTGGCAACCCCTTTCAAACAGAAGTGTTGTTCGCCAGTCTCTGTATGGGGTACTTCAAGAGGAAACAAACCATAGACATAGAACTTAGAACTACTTCATTTGGTCAAGTTTCAAGGAGCTAGAACAAACCGTGTTTGATTTAGAATTCCAAACACAGCTATCTATGTAGGAGTAAACAGAGTGAAACCTAAAAATTCAAAGTGTTACTGGAAACGAATGCTTTAACCTAGAAGAATAAAAATTGGGCAGCCAAGTGGGCTTAGTGAACTGATCATTACCACCAAGTATCATCATGATTTGGTGAAAAAATGTTTGCTGAGATTTCAGAAAAGTAGAAATTTTGGAATCTTGGCAACCCCTTTCAAATGAAAGTGCTTTTCGCCAGTCTCTGCATGGGGTACTTCAAGAGGAAAAAAACCATAGAGATAGAACTTAGAACTACTTCATTTTGTCAAGTTTCAAGGAGCTAGCACAAACCGTGTTTGATTTAGAGTTTCAAACACATCTATCAATATAGCAGAAAAAAAAGTGAAACCTAAAAATTCAAAGTGTTACTGGAAACGAACGCTTGAATCTAGAAGAGTGAAAATTGGGCACCCAACTGGGATTAGTGAACTGATCATTACCACCAAGTATCATCAAGATTTGGTGAAAAAATGTTAGCTGAGATTTCAGCAAACTAGTAGTTTTTTTGGAAGCTTGGCAACCCCTTTCAAACGAAAGTGTTTTTCGCCAGTCTCTGCATATGGTACTTCAAGAGGAAACAAACCATAGAGATAGAACTTAGAACTACTTCATTTGGTCAAGTTTCAAGGAGCTAGCACAAATCGTGTTTGATTTAGAATTCCAAACACAGCTATCTATGTAGGAGAAAACAGAGTGAAACCTAAAAATTCAAACTGTTACTGGAAACGAATGCTTCAACCTAGAAGAATAAAAATTGGGCAGCCAAGTGGGATTAGTGAACTGATCATTACCAACAACTATCATCAAGATTTGGTGAAAAAATGTTTGCTGAGATTTTAGCAAACTAGTAGTTTTTCTGGAAGCTTGGCAAGTCCTTTCAAACGAAAGTGTTTTTGGCCAGTCCCTTCATGGGGTAATTCAAGAGCAAACAAACCATAGAGATAGAACTTAGAACTACTTCATTTGGTCAAGTTTCAAGGAGCTAGCACAAATCGTGTTTGATTTAGAATTCCAAACACAGCTATCTATGTAGGAGAAAACAGAGTGAAACCTAAAAATTCAAACTGTTACTGGAAACGAATGCTTCAACCTAGAACAATAAAAATTTTGCAGCCAAGTGGGATTAGTGAACTGATCATTACCACCAAGTATCATCAAGATTTGGTGAAAAAATGTTTGCTGAGATTTCAGCAAACTAGTGTTTTTTTGGAAGCTTGGCAACCCCTTTCAAAAGAAAGTGTTTTTCGCCAGTCTCTGCATGGGGTACTTCAAGAGGAAACAAACCAAAGAGATAGAACTTAGAACTACTTTATTTGTTAAAGTTTAAAGGAGCTAACACAAACCGTGTTTGATTTAGAATTCCAAACACAGCTATCTATATAGCAGAAAACAGAGTGAAACCTAAAAATCAAAGTGTTACTGGAAACGAACGCTTGAACATAGAAGAGTGAAAATTGGGCAGCCAAGTGGGCTTAGTGAACTGATCATTACCACCAAGTATCATCAAGATTTGGTGAAAAAATGTATGCTGAGATTTCAGAAAACTAGTAGTTTTTTGGAAGCTTGGCAACCCTTTCAAACGAAAGTGCTTTTCGCCAGTCTCTGCATGGGGTACTTCAAGAGGAAACAAACCATAGAGATAGAACATAGAACTACTTCATTTGGTCAAGTTTCAAGGAGCTAGCAGAAACCGTGTTTGATTTAGAATTCCAAACACAGCTATCTATGTAGGAGAAAACAGAGTGAAACCTAAAAATTAATACTGATACTGGAAACGAATGCTTCAACATAGAAGAATAAAAATTGGGCATCCAAGTGGGATTAGTGAACTGATCATTACCACCAAGTATCATCAAGATTTGGTGAAAAAATGTTTGCTGAGATTTCAGTAAACTAGTAGTTTTTCTGGAAGCTTGGCAACCCCTTTCAAACGAAAGTGTTTTTCGCCAGTCTCTGCATGGGGTACTTCAAGGGAAACAAACCATAGAGATAGAACTAAGAACTACTTCATATGGTCAAGTTTCAAGGAGCTAGCAAAAACCGTGTTTGATTTAGAGTTTCAAACACATCTATCTATATAGCAGAAAACAGAGTGAAACCTAAAAATTCAAAGTGTTACTGGAAACGAACGCTTGAACATTGAAGAGTGAAAATTGGGCAGCCAAGTGGGCTTAGTGAACTGATCATTACCACCAAGTATCATCAAGATTTGGTGAATAAATGTATGCTGAGATTTCAGAAAACTAGTAGTTTTTTGGAATCTTGGCAACCCCTTTCAAACGAAAGTGCTTTTCGCCAGTCTCTGCATGGGGTACTTCAAGAGGAAACAAACCATAGAGATAGAACATAGAACTACTTCATTTGGTCAAGTTTCAAGGAGCTAGCACAAACCATGTTTTATTTAGAATTCCAAACACAGCTATCTATGTAGGAGAAAACAGAGTGAAAAATAAAAATTCAAACTGTTACTGGAAACGAATGCTTCAACCTAGAAGAATAAAAATTGGGCAGCCAAGTGGGATTAGTGAACTGATCATTACCACCAAGTATCATCAAGATTTGGTGAAAAAATATTTGCTGAGATTTCAGCAAACTAGTAATTTTTTGGAAGCTTGGCAACCCCTCTCAAACGAAAGTGTTTTTCGCCAGTCTTTGCATGGGGTACTTCATAAGGAAACAAACAATAAAGATAGAACTTAGAACTACTTCATTTGGGCAAGTTTCAAGGAGCTAGCACAAACCGTGTTTGATTTAGAGTTTCAAACACATATATCTCTATAGCAGAAAACAGAGTGAAACCTAAAAATTCAAAGTGTTACTGGAAACGAACGCTTGAACCTACAAGAGTGAAAATTGGGCAGCCAAGTGGGATTAGTGAAATGATCATTTCCACCAAGTATCATCAAGATTTGGTGAAAAAATGTTTGCTGAGATATCAGGAAAATAGTAGTTTTTTGGAAGCTTGGCAACCCCTTTCAAACGAAAGTGTTTTTCGCCAGTCTCTGCATGGGGTACTTCAAGAGAAAACAAACCATAGAGAGAGAACTTAGAACTACTTCATTTTGTCATGTTTCAAATAGCTAGCACAAACCGTGTTTGATTTAGAATTCCAAACACAGCTATCAATGTAGGAGAAAACAGAGTGAAACCTAAAAATTCAAACTGTTACTGGAAACGAACGCTTTAACCTAGAAGAGTGAATATTGGGCAGCCAAGTGGGCTTAGTGAACTGATCATTACCACCAAGTATCATCATTTTGGTGAAAAAACGTCTGCTGAGATTTCAGCAAACTAGTAATTTTTTGGAAGCTTGGCAACCCCTTTCAAACGAACGTGTTTTTTGCCAGTCTCTGCATTTGGTACTTCAAGAGGAAACAAACCATAGAGATAGAACTTAGAACTACTTCATTTGGTCAAGTTTCAAGGAGCTAGCACAAACCGTGTTTGATTTAGAATTCCAAAAACAGCTATCTATGTAAAAGAAAACAGAGTGAAACCTAAAAATTCAAACTGTTACTGGAAACGAACACTTGAACCTAGAAGAGTGAAAATTGGGCAGCCAAGTGGGCTTAGTGAACTGATCATTACCATCAAGTATCATCAAGATTTGGTGAAAAAATATTTGCTGAGATTTCAGAAAACTAGTAGTTTTTTGGAAGCTTGGCAACCCCTTTCAAATGAAAGTGCTTTTCGCCTGTCTCTGCATGGGGTCCTTCAAGAGGAAACAAACCATAGAGATAGAACTTAGAACTACTTCATTTTGTCAAGTTTCAAGGGGCTAGCAAAAACCGTGTTGTATTTAGAGTTTCAAACACATCTATCTATATAGCAGAAAACAGAGTGAAACCTAAAAATTCAAAGTGTTACTGGAAACGAACTGTTGAACCTAGAAGAGTAAAAATGGGCAACCAAGTGGGATTAGTGAACTGATTAATACCACCAAGTATCATCAAGATTTGGTGAAAAAATATTTGCTGAGATTTCAGAAAACTCGTAGTTTTTTGGAAGCTTGGCAACCCCTTTCAAACGAAAGTGTTTTTCGCCAGTCTCTGCATGGGGTACTTCAAGAGGAAACAAACCATAGAGAGAGAACTTAGAACTACTTCATTTGGTCAAGTTTCAAGGAGCTAGCACAAACCGTGTTTGATTTAGAATTCCAAACACAGCTATATATGTAGGAGAAAACAGAGTGAAACCTAAAATTTCAAACTGTTACTGGAAACGAATGCTTTAACCTAGAAGAATAAAAATTGGGCAGCCAAGTGGGACTAGTGAACTGATCATTACCACCAAGTATCATCAAGATTTGGTGAAAAAATGTTTGCTGAGATTTCAGCAAACTAGTAGTTTTTTAGAAGCTTGGCAACCCCTTTCAAACGAAACTGTTTTTCGCCAGTCTCTGCATGGGGTACTTCAAGAGGAAACAAACCATAGAGATAGAACTTAGAAGTACTTCATTTTTTCAGGTTTCCAGGAGCTAGCACAAACCGTGTTTGATTTAGAGTTTCAAACACATCTATCTATATAACAAAAAACAGAGTGAAACCTAAAAATTCAAAGTGTTCGTGGAAACGAGCGCTTGAACCTAGAAGAGTGAAAATTGGGCAGCCAAGTGGGCTTAGTGAACTGATCAATACCACCAAGTATCATCAAGATTTGATGAAAAAATGTTTGCTGAGATTTCAGCAAACTAGTAGTTTTTTGGAAGCTTGGCAACCGCTTTCAAACGAAAGTGTTTTTCGCGAGTCTCTGCATGGGGTATTTCAAGAGGAAACAAACCATATAGATAGAACATAGAACTACTTCATTTGGTCAAGTTTCAAGGAGCAAGCTCAAACCGTGTTTGATTTAGAGTTTCAAACACATCTATCTATATAGCACAAAACAGAGTGAAACCTAAAAATTCAAAGTGTTACTGAAAACGAACGCTTGAACGTAGA
>NW_027517829.1:0-39294 GCF_048772815.1 Callospermophilus lateralis | reverse complement strand
ATTTTTTCACCCAATCTGATGATACTTAATGGTAATGATCAGTACACAAATCCCACTTGGCTCACCAAATTTTGTTCTTTTAGGTTGAAGTGTTCGTCTACAGTAGCCTTTTTTATATTTAGGTTTCACTCTGTTCTCTCCTATATAGGTAGAAGAATTTGGATCTCTAAATCCAACATGGTTTGTAGTAGCTCTTTGAAACTTGACAAAATAAAGGAGTTCTCAGTTTAGTCTGTATGGTTGGTTTCCTCTTCAAGTAGCCCTAAACACAGACTGTGGAATAGCACTTTCATTGAGAGGGGTTGCCAAGCTTCCAAGAAATTACGAGTTTCCGATATACCAGCAAATATTTTTCAGCCAATCTTGATGATACGTGGTGGCAAGGACAAGTACACAAATCCCACTTGGCTCACCAAATTTTGTTCTTCTAGGTTGAAGCGTTCGTCTACCAGTAGCAGTTTTTTATTTTGGGTTTCACTCTGTTCTCTCCTATATAGATAGATGAATTTGGAACTCTAAATCCAACATGGTTGTAGTAGCTCTATGAAACTTGACAAAATAAAGGCGTTCTCAGTTTTGTCTCTATTCTTTTTTTCCTCTTCAAGTAGCCGTAGGCACAGACTGTGGAAAAGCACTTTAATTCAGAGGGTTTGCCAAGCTTCTAAGAAATAACGAGTTTCCGAAATACCAGCCAATATTTTTTCTCCCAATCTTGATGATACTTGGTGGTAATGATCAGTACACAAATCCCACTTGGCTCACCAAATTGTGTTCTTCAATGTTTAAGCGTTCGTCTACAGTAGCAGTTTTTATATTTAGGTGGTTTCACTCTGTTCTCTCCTATATAGGTAGATGAATTTAGAACTCTAAATTCAACATGTTTGTAGTAGCTCCTTGAAACTTTGAAAAAATAAAAGATTTCTCAGTTTTGTCTCTATGGTTTGTTTCCTCTTCAAGTATCCCTAGGCACAGACTGTGGAGAAGCATTTCATTGAGAGGGGTTGCCAAGCTTCCAAGAAATTACGAGTTTCCGAAATACCAGCAAATATTTTTCACCCAATCTTGATGATACTTGTTGGTAATGATCAGTACACAAATCCCACTTGGCTCACCAAACTGTGTTCTTCTAGGTTGAAGCGTTCGTCTACAGTAGCAGTTTTTATATTTAGGTGTCCCTCTGTTCTTTCTTATATAGATAGATGAATTTAGAACTCTAAATCCAACATGTTTGTAGTACCTCTTTGAAACTTGAAAAAATAAAAAGATTTCTCAGTTTTGTCTCTATGGTTTGTTTCCTCTTCAAGTAGCCCTAGGCACAGACTGTGGAGAAGCACTTTTATTGAGAGGGGTTGCCAAGCTTCCAAGAAATTACGAGTTTCCGAAATACCAGCAAATATTTTTTCACCCAATCTTGATGATACTTAATGGTAATTATCAGTACACAAATCCCACTTGGCTCACTAAATTTTCTTGTTCTAGGTTGAAGTGTTCGTCTACAGTAGCTGTTAATATATATATATGTTTCACTCTATTCTCTCCTATATAGGTAGATGAATTTGGAACTCTAAATCCAACATGGTTTGTAGTAGCTCTTTGAAACTTGACAAAAAAAAGGAGTTCTCAGTTTTGTCCCTATGGTTTGTGTCCTCTTCAAGTAGCCCTAGGAACAGACTGTGGAAAAGCACTGTCATTGAGAGGGGTTGCCAAGCTTCCAAGAAACTACAATTTTTCGATATACCAGCAAATATTTTTTCAGCCAATCTTGATGATACCTGGTGGCAATGACAGGTACACAAATCCCACTTGGATTACCATATTTTCTTCTTCTAGTTTTAAGCGTTCGTTTACAGTAGCAGTTTTTATCTTTGGGTTTCACTCTGCTCTCGCCTATATAGATAGATGAATTTGGAACTCTAAATCCAACAGGGTTTGTAGTAGCTCTTTGAAACTTGACAAAATAAAGGAGTTCTCAGTTTTATCTCTATGGTTTGTTTCCTCAACAAGTAGACCTAGGCACAGACTGTGGAAAAGCACATTCATTTAGAGGGGTTGCCAAGCTTCCAAGAAATTACGAGTTTACGAAAAACCAGCAAATATTTTTTCACCCAATCTTGATGATACTTGGTGGTAATGATCAGTACACAAATCCCACTTGGCTCACCAAATTGTGTTCTTCTTGGTTGAAGCGTTCATCTACAGTAGCAGTTTTTATATTTAGGTGTTCCTCTGTTCTCTCCCATATAGATAGATGAATTTGGAACTCTAAATCCAACATGGTTTGTAGTAGCTCTTTGAAAATTGACAAAATAAAGGAGTTCTCAATTTAGTCTCTATGGTTTGTTTCCTCTTCAAGTAGCCCAAGGCACAGACTGTGAAAAAGCGCTTTCATTAACGGGGATTGCCAACCTTCGAAGAAATTACTTGTTTCCGAAATACCAGCAAATATTTTTTTCACCGAATCTTGATGATACGTGTTGTTAATGATCAGTACACAAATCCCACTTGGCTCACCAAATTTTGTTCTTCTAGGTATAAGCGTTCGTTTACAGTAGCAGTTTTTATTTTTGGGTTTCACTCTGTTCTCTCCTATAGAGATAGATGAATTTGGAATTCTAAATCCAACATGGTTTGTAGTAGCTCTTTGAAACTTGACAAAATTAAGGAGTTGTCAGTTTTATCTCTATGGTTTGTTTCTTCTTCAAGTACACCCAGGCACAGACTGTGGAAATGCACATTAATTTAGAGGGGTTGCCAAGCTTCCAAGAAATTACGAGTTTCCGAAAAACCAGCAAATATTTTTTCACCCAATCTTGATGATACTTGGTGGTAATGATCAGTACACAAATCTCACTTGGCTCACCAAATTGTGTTCTTCTTGGTTGAAGCGCTCGTCTACAGTAGCAGTTTTTATATTTAGGTGTTCCTCTGTTTTCTCTTATATAGACAGATGAATTTGGAACTCTAAATCCAACATGGTTTGTAGTAGCTCTTTAAAACTTGACAAAATAAAAGAGTTCTCAGTTTAGTCTCTACGGTTTGATTCCTCTTGAAGTAGCCCAAGGCAGAGACTGTGGAAAAGCGGTTTCATTGACGTGGATTGCTAAGCTTCCAAGAATTTACGGGTTTCCGAAATACCTGCAAATATTTTTTCACCCAATCTTGATGATACTTGGTGGTAATGATCAGTACACAAATCCCACTTGGCTCACCAAATTTTGTTCTTCTAAGTTGAAGCTTTCGTCTACAGTAGCAGTTTTTATACTTTGGTTTCCCTGTGTTCTCTCCTATATGAATAGATGAATTTGGAACTCTAAATCCAACATGGATTGTAGTAGCTCTATGAAACTTGACAAAAAAAAGACGTTCTCAGTTTTGTCTCTATGGTTTGTTTCCTATTCAAGTAGCCCTAAGAAGAGACTGTGGAAAAGCACTTTCATAGAAACGGGTTACCAATCTTCCAAGAAATTAGGAGTTTCCGAAATACCAGCAAATATTTTTTCACCCAATCTTGATGAAACGTGGTGGTAATGACAAGTACACAAATCCCACTTGGCTCACCAAATTTTGTTCTTCTATGTTGAAGCGTTCGTTTACAGTAGCAGTTTTCAATTTTAGGTTTCACTCTGTTCTCTTATATATAGATGAATTTGGAACTCTAAATACAACGTGGTTTGAAGTAGCATTTTGAAACTTGACAAAACAAATGAGTTCTCAGTTTTGTCTCTATGGTTTGTTTCCTCTTCAAGTAGCCCTAGGCACAGACTGTGGAAAAGCACTTTCATTGAGAGGGGTTGCCAAGCTTCTAAGAAATAACGAGTTTCCGAAATACCAGCAAATATTTTTTCACCCAATCTTGATGATACTTAATGGTAATGATCAGTACACAAATCCCACTTGGCTCACCAAATTTTGTTCTTCTAGGTTCAAGCGTTCGTCTACAGTCGCAGTTTTTATAGTTAGGTTTCCCTGTGTTCTCTCCTATATAGATAGATGAATTTGGAACTCTAAATCCAACATGGTTTGTAGTAGCTCTATGAAACTTGACAAAAAAAAGATGTTCTCAGTTTTGTCTCTATGGTTTGTTTCCTCTTCAAGTAGCCCTAAGCAGAGACTGTGGAAAAGCACTGTCATTGAAAGGGGTTACAAATCTTCCAACAAATTACGAGTTTCCGAAAAACCAGCAAATATTTTTTCAGCCAATCTTGATGATACGTGGTGGCAAGGACAAGTACACAAGTCCCACTTGGCTCACTAAATTTTGTTCTTCTAGGTTGAAGCGTTCATCTACAGTAGCAGTTTTTATATTTAGGTTTCACTCTGTTCTCTCCTATACAGATAGATGAATTTGGAACTCTAAATCCAACATGGTTTGTAGTAGCTCTTTGAATATTGACAAAATAAAGGAGTTCTCAATTTAGTCTCTATGGTTTGTTTCCTCTTCAAGTATCCCAAGGCACAGACTGTGGAAAAGCGCTTTCATTAATGGGGGTTGCCAACCTTCCAAGAAATTACTTGTTTCCGAAATACCAGCAAATATTTTTTCACCCAATCTTGATGATACGTGTTGGTAATGATCAGTACACAAATCCCACTTGGCTCACCAAATTCTGTTCTTCTAGGTTGAAGCGTTCGTCTACAGCAGCAGTTTTTATATGTAGGTTTCACTCTGTTCTCTCTTATATAGATAGATGAATTTGGAATTCTAAATCCAACATGGTTTGTAGCAGCTCTTTGAAACTTGACAAAATAAAGGAGTTCTCAGTTTAGTCTCTATGGTTTGTTTCCTCTTCAAGTAGCCCTAGGCACAGATTTTGGAAAAGCGCTTTCATTGAAAGGGGTTGCCAAGCTTCAAAGAAATAACGAGTTTCCGAAATCCAGCAAACATTTTTTCACCCAATCTTGAAGATACATGGTGGTAATGACAAGTACACACATCCCACTTGGATCACCAAATTTTGTTCTTCTAGGTTGAAGCGTTCGTCTACAGTAGCAGTTTTTATTTTTAGGTTTCACTCTGTTCTCTCATATATAGATAGATGAATTTGGAACTCTAAATCCAACATGGTTTGTAGTAGCTCCTTGAAACTTGACAAACTAAAGCATTTCTCAGTTTTGTCTCCATGGTTTGTTTCCTCTTAAAGTAGCCCTAGGCACAGACTGTGGAAAAGCACTTTCATTGAGAGGGGTTGCCAAGCTTCTAAGAAATTACGAGTTTCCGAAAAACCAGCAAATATTTTTTCACCCAATCTTGATGATACTTGGTGGTAATGATCAGTACACAAATCCCAATTGGCTCACCAAATTGTGTTCTTCTACGTTGAAGCGTTCGTCTACAGTAGCAGTTTTTATATGTAGGATTCACTCTGTTCTCTCTTATATAGATAGATGAATTTGGAATTCTAAATCCAACATGGTTTGTAGTAGCTCTTTGAAACTTGTCAAAATAAAGTTGTTCTCAGTTTAGTCTCAATGGTTTGTTTTCTCTTCAAGTAGCCCTAGGCACAGATTGTGGAAAAGCACTTTCATTGAAAGGGGTTGCCAAGCTTCCAAGAAATAACGAGTTTCCGAAATACCATCAAATATTTTTTAACCCAATCTTGAAGATACGTGGTGGTAATGACAAGTACAAAAATCCCTCTTGGCCCACCAAATTTTGTTCTTCTAGGTTGAAGCGTTCCTCTACAGTAGCTGTTTTTATTTTTAGGTTTCACTCTGTTCTCTCCTATATAGATAGATGAATTTGGAACTCTAAATCCAACATGGTTTGTAGTAGCTCTTTGAAACTTGAAAAATAAAGGTGTTCTCAGTTTAGTCTCTATGGTTTGTTTCCTCTTCAAGTAGCCCTAGGCACAGACAGTGGAAAAGCATTTTCATTGAGAGGGGTTGCCAAGCTTCCAAGAAACTACAAGTTTTCGTTATACCAGCAAATATTTTTTCACCCAATCTTGATGATACCTGGTGGCAATGACAAGTACACAAATCCCACTTGGGTTACCAAATTTTGTTCTTCTAGGTTTAATCGTTCGTTTACATTAGCAGTTTTTATTTTTGGGTTTCACTCTGTTCTCGCCTATATAGCTAGATGAATTTGGAACTCTAAATCCAAGATGGTTTGTAGTAGGTTTTTGAAACTTGAAAAAACAAAGGAGTTCTCAGTTTTATCTCTATAGTTATTTCTTCTTCACGTAGCCCTAGGCACAGACTGTGGAAAAGCACTTTCATTGAGAGGGGTTGCCAAGCTTCTAAGAAATAACGAGTTTCCGAAATACCCGCAAATATTTTTTCACCCAATCTTGATGATACTTAATGGTAATGATCAGTGCACAAATCCCACTTGGCTCACCAAATTTTGTTCTTCTAGGTTGAAGTGTTCGTCTACAGTTGCTGTTTATATTTAGGTTTCACTCTGTTTTCTCCTATATAGGTAGATGAATTTGGAACTCTAAATCCAACATGGTTTGTAGTAGCTCTTTGAAACTTGACAAAATAAAGGAGTTCTCAGTTTAGTCTCTATGGTTTGTTTCCTCTTCAAGTAGCCCTAAACACAGACTGTGGAAAAGCACTTTCATTGAGAGGGGTTGCCAAGCTTCCAAGAAATTCTGAGTTTCTGATATACCAGCAAATATTTTTTCAGCCAATCTTGATGATACGTGGTGGCAAGGACAAGTACAAAAATCCCACTTGGCTCAGCAGATTTTGTTCTTCTAGATTTAAGCGTTCGTTTACAGTAGCAGTTTTTTATTTTTGGGTCTCACTCTGTTCTCTCCTATATAGATAGATGAAAATGGAACTCTAAATCCAACATGGTTTGTAGCAGCTCTTTGAAACTTGACAAAATAAAGGAGTTCTCAGTTTTGTCTCTATGGTTTGTTTTCTCTTCAAGTTGCCCTAGGCACAGTCTGTGGAAAAACATTTTCATTGAGAGGGTTTGCCAAGCTACTAAGAAATAACGAGTTTCTGAAATACCAGCAAATATTTTTTCACCCAATCTTGATGATACTTGGTGGCAATGATCAGTACCCAAATCCCACTTGGCGCACCGAATTTTGTTCTTCTATGTTGAAGCGTTCGTCTACAGTAGCAGTTTTTATATTTATGTTTCACTTTGTTCTCTCCTATATAGATAGATGAATTTGGAACTCTAAATTCAACATGGTTTGTAGTAGCTCTATGAAACTTGACAAAAAAAAAAAAGACGTTCTCAGTGTTGTCTCTATGGTTTGTTTCCTCTTCAAGTAGCCCTAAGCAGAGACTGTGGAAAAGCACTTTCATTGAAAGGGGTTACCAATCTTCCAAGAAATTACGAGTTTCCGAAATACCAGCAAATATTTTTTCACCCAATCTTGATGATACTTAATGGTAATGATCAGTACACAAATCCCACTTGGCTCACCAAATTTTGTTCTTCTAGGTTGAAGTGTTCGTCTACAGTAGCCTTTTTTATATTTAGGTTTTACTCTGTTCTCTCCTATATAGGTAGAAGAATTTGGATCTCTAAATCCAACATGGTTTGTAGTAGCTCTTTGAAACTTGACAAAATAAAGGAGTTCTCAGTTTAGTCTGTATGGTTGGTTTCCTCTTCAAGTAGCCCTAAACACAGACTGTGGAATAGCACTTTCATTGAGAGGGGTTGCCAAGCTTCCAAGAAATTACGAGTTTCCGATATACCAGCAAATATTTTTTCAGCCAATCTTGATGATACGTGGTGGCAAGGACAAGTACACAAATCCCACTTGGCTCACCAAATTTTGTTCTTCTAGGTTGAAGCGTTCGTCTACAGTAGCAGTTTTTTATTTTTGGGTTTCACTCTGTTCTCTCCTATATAGATAGATGAATTTGGAACTCTAAATCTAACATGGTTGTAGTAGCTCTATGAAACTTGACAAAATAAAGGCGTTCTCAGTTTTGTCTCTATTCTTTTTTTCCTCTTCAAGTAGCCGTAGGCACAGACTGTGGAAAAGCACTTTAATTCAGAGGGTTTGCCAAGCTTCTAAGAAATAACGAGTTTCCGAAATACCAGCCAATATTTTTTCTCCCAATCTTGATGATACTTGGTGGTAATGATCAGTACACAAATCCCACTTGGCTCACCAAATTGTGTTCTTCAAGGTTTAAGCGTTCGTCTACAGTAGCAGTTTTTATATTTAGGTGGTTTCACTCTGTTCTCTCCTATATAGGTAGATGAATTTAGAACTCTAAATTCAACATGGTTTGTAGTAGCTCTTTGAAACTTGAAAAAATAAAAGATTTCTCAGTTTTGTCTCTATGGTTTGTTTCCTCTTCAAGTATCCCTAGGCACAGACTGTGGAGAAGCATTTTATTGAGAGGGGTTGCCAAGCTTCCAAGAAATTACGAGTTTCCGAAATACCAGCAAATATTTTTTCACCCAATCTTGATGATACTTGTTGGTAATGATCAGTACACAAATCCCACTTGGCTCACCAAACTGTGTTCTTCTAGGTTGAAGCGTTCGTCTACAGTAGCAGTTTTTATATTTAGGTGTCCCTCTGTCCTTTCTTATATAGATAGATGAATTTAGAACTCTAAATCCAACATGGTTTGTAGTACCTCTTTGAAACTTGAAAAAATAAAAGATTTCTCAGTTTTGTCTCTATGGTTTGTTTCCTCTTCAAGTAGCCCTAGGCACAGACTGTGGAGAAGCACTTTTATTGAGAGGGGTTGCCAAGCTTCCAAGAAATTACGAGTTTCCGAAATACCAGCAAATATTTTTTCACCCAATCTTGATGATACTTAATGGTAATTATCAGTACACAAATCCCACTTGGCTCACTAAATTTTCTTGTTCTAGGTTGAAGTGTTCGTCTACAGTAGCTGTTAATATATATATATGTTTCACTCTATTCTCTCCTATATAGGTAGATGAATTTGGAACTCTAAATCCAACATGGTTTGTAGTAGCTCTTTGAAACTTGACAAAAAAAAGGAGTTCTCAGTTTTGTCCCTATGGTTTGTGTCCTCTTCAAGTAGCCCTAGGAACAGACTGTGGAAAAGCACTGTCATTGAGAGGGGTTGCCAAGCTTCCAAGAAACTACAATTTTTCGATATACCAGCAAATATTTTTTCAGCCAATCTTGATGATACCTGGTGGCAATGACAGGTACACAAATCCCACTTGGATTACCATATTTTCTTCTTCTAGGTTTAAGCGTTCGTTTGCAGTAGCAGTTTTTATCTTTGGGTTTCACTCTGCTCTCGCCTATATAGATAGATGAATTTGGAACTCTAAATCCAACAGGGTTTGTAGTAGCTCTTTGAAACTTGACAAAATAAAGGAGTTCTCAGTTTTATCTCTATGGTTTGTTTCCTCAACAAGTAGACCTAGGCACAGACTGTGGAAAAGCACATTCATTTAGAGGGGTTGCCAAGCTTCCAAGAAATTACGAGTTTACGAAAAACCAGCAAATATTTTTTCACCCAATCTTGATGATACTTGGTGGTAATGATCAGTACACAAATCCCACTTGGCTCACCAAATTGTGTTCTTCTTGGTTGAAGCGTTCGTCTACAGTAGCAGTTTTTATATTTAGGTGTTCCTCTGTTCTCTCCCATATAGATAGATGAATTTGGAACTCTAAATCCAACATGGTTTGTAGTAGCTCTTTGAAAATTGACAAAATAAAGGAGTTCTCAATTTAGTCTCTATGGTTTGTTTCCTCTTCAAGTAGCCCAAGGCACAGACTGTGAAAAAGCGCTTTCATTAACGGGGATTGCCAACCTTCCAAGAAATTACTTGTTTCCGAAATACCAGCAAATATTTTTTTCACCGAATCTTGATGATACGTGTTGTCAATGATCAGTACACAAATCCCACTTGGCTCACCAAATTTTGTTCTTCTAGGTATAAGCGTTCGTTTACAGTAGCAGTTTTTATTTTTGGGTTTCACTCTGTTCTCTCTTATAGAGATAGATGAATTTGGAATTCTAAATCCAACATGGTTTGTAGTAGCTCTTTGAAACTTGACAAAATTAAGGAGTTGTCAGTTTTATCTCTATGGTTTGTTTCTTCTTCAAGTACACCCAGGCACAGACTGTGGAAAAGCACATTAATTTAGAGGGGTTGCCAAGCTTCCAAGAAATTACGAGTTTCCGAAAAACCAGCAAATATTTTTTCACCCAATCTTGATGATACTTGGTGGTAATGATCAGTACACAAATCTCACTTGGCTCACCAAATTGTGTTCTTCTTGGTTGAAGCGCTCGTCTACAGTAGCAGTTTTTATATTTAGGTGTTCCTCTGTTCTCTCGTATATAGACAGATGAATTTGGAACTCTAAATCCAAATGGTTTGTAGTAGCTCTTTAAAACTTGACAAAATAAAAGAGTTCTCAGTTTAGTCTCTACGGTTTGATTCCTCTTGAAGTAGCCCAAGGCAGAGACTGTGGAAAAGCGCTTTCATTGACGTGGATTGCTAAGCTTCCAAGAATTTACGGGTTTCCGAAATACCTGCAAATATTTTTTCACCCAATCTTGATGATACTTGGTGGTAATGATCAGTACACAAATCCCACTTGGCTCACCAAATTTTGTTCTTCTAAGTTGAAGCTTTCGTCTACAGTAGCAGTTTTTATACTTTGGTTTCCCTGTGTTCTCTCCTATATGAATAGATGAATTTGGAACTCTAAATCCAACATGGATTGTAGTAGCTCTATGAAACTTGAAAAAAAAAAGACGTTCTCAGTTTTGTCTCTATGGTTTGTTTCCTATTCAAGTAGCCCTAAGAAGAGACTGTGGAAAAGCACTTTCATAGAAACGGGTTACCAATCTTCCAAGAAATTAGGAGTTTCCGAAATACCAGCAAATATTTTTTCACCCAATCTTGATGAAACGTGGTGGTAATGACAAGTACACAAATCCCACTTGGCTCACCAAATTTTGTTCTTCTATGTTGAAGCGTTCGTTTACAGTAGCAGTTTTCAATTTTAGGTTTCACTCTGTTCTCTTATATATAGATGAATTTGGAACTCTAAATACAACGTGGTTTGAAGTAGCTTTTTGAAACTTGACAAAACAAATGAGTTCTCAGTTTTGTCTCTATGGTTTGTTTCCTCTTCAAGTAGCCCTAGGCACAGACTGTGGAAAAGCACTTTCATTGAGAGGGGTTGCCAAGCTTCTAAGAAATAACGAGTTTCCGAAATACCAGCAAATATTTTTTCACCCAATCTTGATGATACTTAATGGTAATGATCAGTACACAAATCCCACTTGGCTCACCAAATTTTGTTCTTCTAGGTTCAAGCGTTCGTCTACAGACGCAGTTTTTATAGTTAGGTTTCCCTGTGTTCTCTCCTATATAGATAGATGAATTTGGAACTCTAAATCCAACATGGTTTGTAGTAGCTCTATGAAACTTGACAAAAAAAAGATGTTCTCAGTTTTGTCTCTATGGTTTGTTTCCTCTTCAAGTAGCCCTAAGCAGAGACTGTGGAAAAGCACTGTCATTGAAAGGGGTTACCAATCTTCCAACAAATTACGAGTTTCCGAAAAACCAGCAAATATTTTTTCAGCCAATCTTGATGATACGTGGTGGCAAGGACAAGTACACAAGTCCCACTTGGCTCACTAAATTTTGTTCTTCTAGGTTGAAGCGTTCATCTACAGTAGCAGTTTTTATATTTAGGTTTCACTCTGTTCTCTCCTATACAGATAGATGAATTTGGAACTCTAAATCCAACATGGTTTGTAGTAGCTCTTTGAATATTGACAAAATAAAGGAGTTCTCAATTTAGTCTCTATGGTGTGTTTCCTCTTCAAGTATCCCAAGGCACAGACTGTGGAAAGGCGCTTTCATTAATGGGGGTTGCCAACCTTCCAAGAAATTACTTGTTTCCGAAATACCAGCAAATATTTTTTCACCCAATCTTGATGATACGTGTTGGTAATGATCAGTACACAAATCCCACTTGTCTCACCAAATTCTGTTCTTCTAGGTTGAAGCGTTCGTCTACAGCAGCAGTTTTTATATGTAGGTTTCACTCTGTTCTCTCTTATATAGATAGATGAATTTGGAATTCTAAATCCAACATGGTTTGTAGCAGCTCTTTGAAACTTGACAAAATAAAGGAGTTCTCAGTTTAGTCTCTATGGTTTGTTTCCTCTTCAAGTAGCCCTAGGCACAGATTTTGGAAAAGCGCTTTCATTGAAAGGGGTTGCCAAGCTTCTAAGAAATAACGAGTTCCGAAATCCAGCAAACATTTTTTCACCCAATCTTGATGATACGTGGTGGTAATGACAAGTACACACATCCCACTTGGATCACCAAATTTTGTTCTTCTAGGTTGAAGCGTTCGTCTACAGTAGCAGTTTTTATTTTTAGGTTTCACTCTGTTCTCTCATATATAGATAGATGAATTTGGAACTCTAAATCCAACATGGTTTGTAGTAGCTCCTTGAAGCTTGACAAACTAAAGCAGTTCTCAGTTTTGTCTCCATGGTTTGTTTCCTCTTAAAGTAGCCCTAGGCACAGACTGTGGAAAAGCACTTTCATTGAGAGGGGTTGCCAAGCTCTGAGAAATAACGAGTTTCCGAAATACCAGCAAATATTTTTTCACTCAATCTTGATGACACTTGGTGGTAATGATAGGTACACAAATCCCACTTGGCTCACCAAATTTTGTTCTTCTAGGTTGAAGTGTTCGCTACAGTAGCTGTTTTTACATTTAGGTTTCACTCTGTTCTCTCCTATATACGTAGATGAATTTGGAACTCTAAATCCAACATGGTTTGTAGTAGCTCTTTGAAACTTGACAAAATAAAGGAGTTCTCAGTTTAGTCTCTATGGTTTGTTTCCTCTTCAAGTAGCCCTAGGCACAGACAGTGGAAAAGCACTTTCATTGGGAGGGGTTGCCACGCTTCTAAGAAATAACGAGTTTCCCAAATACCAGCAAATATTTTTTTACGCAATCTTGATGATACGTGGTGGTAATGATCAGTACACAAATCGCACTTGGCTCACCAAATTGTGTTTTTCTAGGTTGAAGCGTTTGTCTACAGCAGCAGTCTTTATATGTAGTTTTCACTCTGTTCTCTCTTATATAGACAGATGAATTTGGAACTCTAAATCCAACATGGTTTGTAGTAGCTCTTTGAAACTTCACAAAATAAAGTTGTTCTCAGTTTAGTCTCTATGGTTTGTTTCTTCTTCAAGTAGCCCTAGGCACAGATTGTGGAAAAGCACTTTCATTGAAAGGGGTTGCCAAGCTTCCAAGAAATTAAGAGTTTCCGAAAAACCAGCAAATATTTTTTCACCCAATCTTGATGATACGTGGTGGTAATGACAAGTACACAAATCCCACTTGGCTCACCAAATTTTGTTCTTCTAGGTTGAAGCGTTCGTCTACAGTAGCAGTTTTTATTTTTAGGTTTCACTCTGTTCTCTCCAATATAGATAGATGAATTTGGATCTCTAAATCCAACATGGTTTGTAGTAGCTCTTTGAAACTTGACAAACTAAAGGAGTTTTCAGTTTTGTCTCTATGGTTTGTTTCCGATTCAAGTAGCCCTAGGCACAGACAGTGGAAAAGCACTTTTATTGAGAGGCGTTGCCAAGCTTCTAAGAAATAACGAATTTCCGAAATACCAGCAAATATTTTTTCACCCAATCTTGATGATACATGGTGGTAATGATCAGTACACAAATCCCACAAGGCTCACTGAATTTTGTTCTTCTGGGTTGAAGCGTTCATCTACAGTAGCTGTTTTTATATTTATATTTCACTCTGTACTCTCCTATATAGATAGACGAATTTGGAACTCTAAATCCAAATGGTTTGTAGTAGCTCTTTGAAAATTGACAAAATAAAGGAGTTCTCATTTTAGTCTCTATGGTTTGTTTCCTCTTCAAGTAGCCCAAGGCACAAAATGTGGAAAAGCGCTTTCATTGACGGGGATTGCCAAGCTTCCAAGATATTACGTGTTTTAGAAATACCAGCAAATATTTTTTCAACCAAACTTGATGATACATGGTGTTAATGATCAGTACACAAATCCCACTTGGCTCACCAAATTGTGTTCTTCTACGTTGAAGCGTTCATCTACAGTAGCAGTTTTTATATTTAGGTGACCCTCCATTCTCTCCAATATAGATATATGAATTTGGAGCTCTAAATCCAACATGGTTTGTAGAAGCTCTATGAAACTTCACATAAAAAAGAGGTTCTCAGTTTTGTCTCTATGGTTTGTTTCCTCTTCAAGTAGCCCTATGCACAGACTGTGGAAAAGCACTTTCATTGAGAGGGGTTGCCAAGCTCTGAGAAATAACGAGTTTCCGAAATACCAGCAAATATTTTTTCACCCAATCTTGATGATACTTGGTGGTAATGATCAGTACACAAATCCCACTTGGCTCACCAAATTTTGTTCTTCTAGGTTCTAGTGTTCGCTACAGTAGCTGTTTATATATTTAGGTTTCACTCTGTTCTCTCCTATATACGTAGATGAATTTGGAACTCTAAATCCAACATGGTTTGTAGTAGCTCTTTGAAACTTGACAAAATAAAGGAGTTCTCAGTTTAGTCTCTATGGTTTGTTTCTTCTTCAAGTAGCCCTAGGAAAAGATTGTGGAAAAGCACTTTCATTGAAAGGGGTTGCCAAGCTTCTAAGAAATAACGAGTTTCCGAAATACCAGCAAATAGTTTTTCACGCAATCTTGATCATACGTGGTGGCAATGACAAGTACACAAATCACACTTGGCTCACCAAATTGTGTTCTTTTAGGTTGAAGCGTTCGTCTACAGCAGTAGTTTTTATATATAGGTTTCACTCTGTTCTCTCTTATATAGATAGATGAATTTGGAATTCTAAATCCAACATGGTTTGTAGTAGCCCTTTGAAACTTGACAAAATAAAGTAGTTCTCAGTTTAGTCTCTATGGGTTGTTTCCTCTTCAAGTAGCCCTATGCACCGACTGTGGAAAAGCACTTTCATTGAAAGGGGTTGGCAAGCTTCCAAGAAATTAAGAGTTTCCGATATACCAGCAAATGTTTTTTCACCCAATCTTGATGATACGTTGTGGCAATGACAAGTACACAAATCTCACTTGGCTCACCAATTTCTGTTCTTCTAGGTTTAAGCTTTCGTTTACAGTAGCAGTTTTTATTTTTGGGTTTCACTCTGTTCTCTTTTATATAGATAGATGAATTTGGAACTCTAAATCCAACATGGTTTGTAGTAGCTCTATGAAACTTGACAAAAAAAGGAGTTCTCAGTTTTCTCTCTATGGTTTGTTCCCTCTTCAAGTAGCCCTAGGCACAGACTGTGGAAAAGCACTTTCATTGAGAGGGGTTGCCAAGCTTCTAAGAAATAACAAGTTTCCGAAATACCAGCAAATATTTTTTCACCCAATCTTGATGATACTTGGTGGTAATGATCAGTACACAAATCCCACTTGGCTCACCAAATTTTGTTCTTCTTGGTTGAAGCGTTCGTCTACAGTAGCAGTTTTTATATTTAGGTTTCCCTGGGTTCTCTCCTATATAGATAGATGAATTTGGAACTCTAAATCCAACATGGTTTGTAGTAGCTCTTTGAAACTTGACAAAATAAAGGAGTTCTCAGTTTAGTCTCTATGGTTTGTTTCCTCTTCATGTAGCCCTAAGCAGAGACTGTGGAAAAGCACTTTCATTGAAAGGGGTTGGCAAGCTTCCAAGAAATTACGAGTTTCCAAAATACCAGCAAATATTTTTTCACCCAATCATACTGAAACGTGGTGGTAATGACAAGTACACAAATCCCACTTGGCTCTCCAGATTTTGTTTCTTCTGAGTTGAAGCGTTCGTTTATACTAGCAGTTTATTTTTAGGTATCACTCTGTTCTATCCTATATACCTAGATGAATTTGGAACTATAAATCCAACATACTTTGTAGTTGCTTTTTGAAACTTGACAAAATAAAGGAGTTCTCAGTTTTGTCTCTATGGTTTGTTTCCTCTTCAAGTAGCCCTAGGCACAGACTGTGGAAATGCACTTTCATTGAGAGGGGTTCCTAAGCTTCCAAGAAATTACGAGTTTCCGATATACCAGCAAATATTTTTTCACCCAATCTTGATGATACGTGGTGGCAATGACAAGTACACAAATCTCACTTGGCTCAACAAATTTTGTTCTTCTAGGTTGAAACGTTCGTCTACAGCAGCTGTTTTTATATGTAGGTTTCACTCTGTTCTCTCTTATATAGATAGATGAATTTGGAATTCTAAATCCAACATGGTTTGTAGTAGCTCTTTGAAACTTGACAAAATAAAGTAGTTCTCAGTTTAGTCTCTATGGGTTGTTTCCTCTTCAAGTAGCCCTATGCACCGACTGTGGAAAAGCACTTTCATTGAAAGGGGTTGGCAAGCTTCCAAGAAATTAAGAGTTTCCAATATACCAGCAAATGTTTTTTCACCCAATCTTGATGATACGTGGTGGCAATGACAAGTACACAAATCTCACTTGGCTCACCAAATTCTGTTCTTCTAGGTTTAAGCTTTCGTTTACAGTAGCAGTTTTTATTTTTGGGTTTCACTCTGTTCTCTTTTATATAGATAGATGAATTTGGAACTCTAAATCCAACATGGTTTGTAGTAGCTCTATGGAACTTGACAAAAAAAAAGGAGTTCTCAGTTTTGTCTCTATTGTTTGTTCCCTCTTCAAGTAGCCCTAGGCACAGACTGTGGAAAAGCACTTTCATTGAGAGGGGTTGCCAAGCTTCTAAGAAATAACGAGTTTCCAAAATACCAGCAAATATTTTTTTCACCCAATCTTGATGATACTTGGTGGTAATGATCAGTACACAAATCCCACTTGGCTCACCAAATTTTGTTCTTCTTGGTTGAAGCGTTCGTCTAGAGTAGCAGTTTTTATATTTAGGTTTCCCTGGGTTCTCTCCTATATAGATAGATGAATTTGGAACTCTAAATCCAACATGGTTTGTAGTAGCTCTTTGAAACTTGACAAAATAAAGGAGTTCTCAGTTTAGTCTCTATGGTTTGTTTCCTCTTCATGTAGCCCTAAGCAGAGACTGTGGAAAAGCACTTTCATTGAAAGGGGTTGCCAAACTTCCAAGAAATTATGAGTTTCCAAAATACCAGCAAATATTTTTTCACCCAATCATAGTGAAACGTGGTGGCAATGACAAGTACACAAATCTCACTTGGCTCAAGAAATTTTGTTCTTCTAGGTTGAAGCGTTCGTCTACAGCAGCTGTTTTTATATGTAGGTTTCACTCTGTTCTCTCTTATATAGATAGATGAATTTGGAATTCTAAATCCAACATGGTTTGCAGTAGCTCTTTGACTTGACAAAATAAAGTAGTTCTCAGTTTAGTCTCTATGGTTTGTTTCCTCTTCAAGTAGCCCTAGGCACAGACTGTGGAAAAGCACTTTCATTGAGAGGGGTTGCCAAGCTCTAAGAAATAACGAGTTTCCGAAATACCAGCAAATATTTTTTCACTTAATCTTGATGATACGTGGTGTAATGATCAGTATACAAATCCCACTTGGCTCACCAAATTTTGTTCTTCTAGGTTGAAGCGTTCGTCTACAGTAGCAGTTTTTATACTTAGGTTTCCTGTGTTCTCCCCTATATAGATAGATGAATTTGGAATTCTAAATCCAACATGGTTTGTAGTAGCTCTTTGAAACTTGACAAAATAAAGGAGTTCTCAGTTTAGTCTCTATGGTTTGTTTCCTCTTCAAGTAGCCCTAGGCACAGACAGTGGAAAAGCACTTTCATTGTGAGGGGTTGCCAAGCTTCTAAGAAATAACGAGTTTCCGAAATACCAGCAAATATTTTTTCACCCAATCTTGATGATACTTGGTGGTAATGATCAATACACAAATCCCACTTGGCTCACCAAATTTTATTCTTCTAGGTTGAAGCGTTCGTCTACAGTAGCAGTTTTTATACTTAGGTTTCCTGTGTTCTCCCCTATATAGATAGATGAATTTGGAACTCTAAATCCAACATGGTTTGTAGTAGCTCTATGAAACTTGACAAAAAAGAGTTTCTCAGTTTTATCTCTATTGTTTGTTTCCTCTTCAAGTAGCCCTTAGCAGAGACTGTGGAAAAACACTTTCATTCAAAAGAGTTGCCAAGCTTCCAAGAAGTTATGAGTTTCTGAAATACCAGCAAATATTTTTTCACCCAATCTTGATGATACGTGGTGGCAATGACAAGTACACAAATCCCACTTGACTCACCAAATAATTTTCCTCTAGTTTAAAGCATTCGTCTACAATAGCAGTTTTAATTTTTAGGTTTCACTCTGTTCTCTCGTATATAGGTAGATGAATTTGGAACTCTAAATCCAACATGGTTTGTAGTAGCTCTTTGAAACTTGACAAAATAAAGGAGTTCTCAGTTTAGTCTCTATTGTTTGTTTCCTCTTCATGTAGCCCTAGGCCCAGACTGTGGAAAAGCACTTCCATTGAGAGTGGTTCCCAAGCTTCTAAGAAATAACTAGTTTACGAAATACCAACAAATATTCTTTCACCCAATCTTGATGATACTTGGTGGTAATGATCAGTACACAAATCCCACTTGGCTCACCAAATTGTGTTCTTCTAGATTGAAGCGTTCGTCTACAGTAGCAGTTTTTATATGTAGGTTTCACTCTGTTCTCTCCTATATAGATAGATGAATTTGGAACTCTAAATCCAACATGGTTTGTAGTAGCTCTTTGAAACTTGACAAAATAAAGGAGTTCTAAGTTTAGTCTCTATGGTTTGTTTCCTCTTCAAGTAGCCCTAGGCACAGACAGTGGAAAAGCTCTTTCATTGGGAGGGGTTGCCACGCTTCTAAGAAATAACGAGTTTCCGAAATACCAGCAAATATTTTTTCACCCAATCTTGATGATACGTGGTGGTAATGATCAGTACACAAATCCCACTTGGCTCACCAAATTGTATTTTTCTAGTTTGAAGCGTTCGTCTACAGCAGCAGTCTTTATATGTAGGTTTCACTCTGTTCTCTCTTATATAGATAGATGAATTTGGAATTCTAAATCCAACATGGTTTGTAGTAGCTCTTTGAAACTTCACAAAATAAAGTTGTTCTCAGTTTAATCTCTATGGTTTGTTTCTTCTTCAAGTAGCCCTAGGCACAGATTGTGAAAAAGCACTTTCATTGAAAGGGGTTGCCAAGCTTCCAAGAAATAACGAGTTTCCAAAAAACCAGCAAATATTTTTTCACCCAATCTTGATGATACGTGTTGGTAATGACAACTACACAAGCCCACTAGCTCACCAAATTTTGTTCCTCTAACTTGAAGTTTTCGTTTACAGTAGCAGGTTTAATTTTTAGGTTTCACTCTGTTCTCTCCTATATAGATAGATGATTTTGGAACTCTAAATCCAACATGGTTTGTGGTAGCTTTTTGAAACTTGACAAAATAAAGGGGTTCTCAGTTTTGTCTCTATGGATTGTTTCCTCTTCAAGTAGCCATAGGAACAGACTGTGGAAAAGCACTTTCATTGAGAGGGGTTCCCAAGCTTCTAAGGAATAACGAATTTCGGAAATACCAGCAAATATTTTTTCACCCAATCTTGATGATACTTGGGGGTAATGATCAGTACACAAATCCCACTTGGCTCACCAAATGTTGTTCTTCTTTGTTGAAGCGTTCGTCTACAGTAGCAGTTTTAATATTCAGGTTTCACTCAGTTCTCTTCTATATAGATAGATGAATTTGGAACTCTAAATTCAACATGGTTTGTAGTAGATCTATGAAAGTTGACAAAATAAAGGAGTTCTCAGTTTTGTCTCTATGGTTTGTTTCCTCTTCAAGTAGCCCTAGGCACAGACTGTGGAAATGCACTTTCATTGAAAGGGGTTGCCAAGCTTCCAAGAAATTACGAGTTTTCGAAATACCAGCAAATATTTTTTCACCCAATCTTGATGATACTTGGTGGTAATGATCAGTGCACAAATCCCACTTGGCTCACCAAATTGTCTTCTTCTAGTTTGAAGTGTTCGTCTACAGTAGCAGTTTTTATTTTTGGGTTTCACTCTGTTAACTCTTATATAGATAGATGAATTTGGAACTCCAAATCCAACATGGTTTGTTGTAGCTCTTTGAAACTTGACAAAATAAAGGAGTTCTCAGTTTTGTCTCTATGGTTTGTTTCCTCTTCAAGTAGCCCTAGGAACAGACTGTGGAAATGCACTTTCATTGAAAGGGGTTGCCAAGCTTCCAAGAAATTACGAGTTTCCGAAATACCAGCAAATATTTTTTCACCCAATCTTCATGATACTTGGTGGTAATGATCGGTACACAAATCCCACTTGGCTCACCAAATTGTCTTCTTCTAGTTTGAAGCGTTCGTCTACAGTAGCAGTTTTTATTTTTGGGTTTCACTCTGTTATCTCTTATATAGATAGATGAATTTGGAACTCTAAATCCACCATGGTTTGTAGTAGCTCTTTGAAACTTGACAAAATAAACGAGTTCTCAGTTTTGTCTCTATGATTTGTTTCCTATTCATGTATCCCTAAGCAGAGACTGTGGAAAAGCAATTTCATTGAAAGGGGTTGCCAAGCTTCCAAAAAATTACGTGTTTCCGAAATACAAGAAAATATTTCTTCACCCAATCTTGATGATACGTGGTGGTAATGACAAGTACACAAATCCAACTTGGCTACAAAATTTTGTTCTTCTAGCTTGAATCGTTCGTTTACAGTAGCAGTTTTTATTTTTAGGTTTCACTCTGTTCTCTCCTATATAGAGAGATGAATTTGGAACTCTAAATCCAACATGGTTTGTAGTAGCTCTTTGAAACATGACAAAATAAAGAAGTTCTCAGTTTTGTCTCTATGGTTTGTTTCCTCTTCAAGTAGCCCTAGGCACAGACTGTGGAAAAGCTCTTTCATTGAGAGGGGTTGCCAAGCGTCTAAGAAATAACGAATTTCCGAAATACCAGAAAATATTTTTTCACCCAATATTTATGATATTTGGTGGTAATGATCAGTACACAAATCCGACTTGGCTCACCAAATAGTGTTTTTCTAGATTGAAGTGTTCGTTTACAGTAGCAGTTTTTATATGTAGGTTTCCCTCTGTTCTCTCCTATATAGATAGATGAATTTGGAACTCTAAATCCAACATGGTTTGTAGTAGCTCTCTGAAACTTGACAAAATAAAGGAGTTCTCAGTTTTGTATCTAAGGTTTGTTTTCTTTCAAGTAGCCCTAGGCACAGACTGTGGAAAAGCATTTTCATTGAGAGCGGTTGCCAAGCTTCTAAGAAATAATGAGTTTCCGAAATACCAGCAAATATTTTTTTCACCCAATCTTGATGATACTTGGTGGTAATGATCAGTACACAATTCCCACTTTTCTCATCAAATTTTGTTCTTCTAGGTTGAAGCGTTCGTCTACAGTAGCAGTTTTTATATTTACGTTTCACTGTGTTTTCTCCTATATAGATAGATGAATTTGGAACTCTAAATCCAACATGGTTTGTAGTTCCTATTTGAAACTTGACAAAACAAAATAGTTCTCAGTTTTGTCTCTATGGTTTGATTCCTCTTCAAGTAGCCCTAAGCAGAAACTGTGGAAAAGCACTTTCATTGAGAGGGGTTGCCAAGCTTCTAAGGAAAAACGAGTTTCCGAAATACCAGCAAATATTTTTTCACCCAATCTTGATGATACGTGGTGGTAATGACAAGTACACAAAGCCCACTTGGCTCACCAAATTTTGATCTTCTATTTTGAAGCGTTCGTTTACAGTAGCAGTTTTTATTTTTAGGTTTCATTCTGTTCTCTCCTTTATAGATAGATGAATTTGGAACTCTAAATCCAACATGGTTTGTAGTAGCTCTTTGAAACTTGACAAAATAAAGTAGTTCTCAGTTTTGTATCTACGGTTTGTTTCCTCTTCATGTAGCCCTAGGCCCAGACTGTGGAAAAGCACTTCCATTGAGAGTGGTTCCCAAGCTTCTAAGAAATAACGAGTTTTCGAAATACCAGCAAATATTTTTTAACCCAATCTTGATGATACCTGGTGGTAATGATCAGTACACAAATCCCACTTGGCTCACCAAATTGTGTTCTTCTACATTGATGCGTTCGTCTACAGTAGCAGTTTTTATATGTAGGTTTCACTCTGTTCTCTCCTATATAGATAGATGAATTTGGAACTCTAAATTCAACATTGTTTGTAGTAGCTCTTTGATAGTTGACAGAATAAAGGAGTTCTCAGTTTTGTCTCTATGGTTTGTTTCCTCTTCAAGTAGCCCTAGGAACAGACTGTGGAAAAGCACTTTCATTGAGAGGGGTTGTCAAGCTTCTAATAAATAACGAGTTTCCCAAATACCAGCAAATATTTTTTCACCCAATCTTGATGATACTTGGTGGTAATGAGAAGTACACAAATCCCACTTGGCTCACCAAATTGTGTTCTTCTAGATTGAAGCGTTCGTCTACAGTAGCAGTTTTTATTTTTAGGTTTCACTCTGTTCTCTCCTATATAGATAGATGAATTTGGAACTCTAAATCCAACATGGTTTGTAGTAGCTCTTTGAAACTTGACAAAATAAAGGAGTACCCAGTTTTGTCTCTATGGTTTGTTTCCTCTTCAAGTAGCCCTAGGCACAGCCTGTGGAAAAGCACTTTCATTGAGAGGGGTTGCCAAGCTTCTAAGGAATAACGAGTTTCCGAAATACCAGCAAATATTTTGTCACCCAATCTTCATGATACTTGGTGGTAATGATCAGTACACAAATCCCACTTGGCTCGCCAAATTTGGTTCTTATATGTTTACGAGTTCGTCTAGAGTAGCAGTTTTATATTTAGGTTTCACTCTGTTCTCTCCTATATAGATAGATGATTTTGGAACTCTAAATCCAACATGGTTTGTAGTAGCTCTTTGAAACTTGACAAAATAAAGGAGTTCTCAGTTTTGTCACTATGGTTCGTTTCCTCTTCAAGTGGCCCGAATCAGAGACTGTGGAAAAGCACTTTCATTGAGAGGTGTTGCCAAGCTTCTAAGGAATAACGAGTTTCCGAAATACCTGCAAATATTTTTTCACGCAATCTTGATGATACTTGGTGGTAATGATCAGTACACAAAACCCACTTGCCTCACCAAATTTTGTGCTTCTATGTTTAAGCGTTTGTCTACAGTAGAAGTTTTTATAATTATTTTTCACTCTGTTCTCTCGTATACAGATAGTGAATTTGGAACTGTAAATCCAACATGGTTTGTAGTAGCTCTTTGAAACTTGACAAAATAAAGAAGTTCTCAGTTTGGTCTCTATGGTTTGTTTCCTCTTCAAGTAGCCCTAGGCACAGACTGTGGAAAAGCACTTTCATTGAGAGGGCTTGCCAAGCTTCCATGAAATTACGAGTTTCTGAAATACCAGCAAATATTTTTCTCCCAATCTTGATGATACGGGGTGGTAATGATTCGTACAGAAAGCCCACTTGGCTCACCAAATTTTGTTCTTCTACGTTGAAGCATTCGTTTACACTAGCAGTATTTATTTTTAGGATTCACTCTGTTCTCTCCTATATAGATAGATGAATTTGGAACTCTAAATCAAACATGGTTTGTAGTAGCTCTTTGAAACTTGACAAAATAAAAGAGTTCTCAGTTTTGACTCCATGGTTTGTTTTCGATTCAAGTAGCCCTAGGCACAGACTGTGGAAAAGCACTTTCATTGAGAGTGGTTGCCAAGCTGCTAAGAAAAAACGAGGTTCCGAAATACCAGCAAATATTTTTTCACCCAATCTTGATGATACTTGGTGGTAATGATTAGTACACAAATCCCACTTGCCTCACCAAATTTTGTGCTCCTAGGTTTAAGCGTTTGTCTACAGTAGAAGTTTTTATAATTACGTTTCACTCTGTTCTCTCGTATATACATAGTGAATTTGGAACTCTAAATCCAACATGGTTAGTAGAAGCTCTTTGAAACTTGACAAAATAAAGGAGTTCTCTGTTTTTTCTTTATGGTTTGTTTCCTCTTCAAGTAGCCCTAGGCACAGACTTTGGAAAAGCACTTTCATTGAGAGGGCTTGCCAAGCTTCCAAGAAATTACGAGTTTCTGAAATACCAGCAAATATTTTTTCACACAATCTTGATGATACGTGGTGGTAATGACAAGTACACAAATCCCACTTGGCTCACCAAATTTTGTTCTTCTAGATTGAAGCGTTCGTCTACAGTAGCAGTTTTTATATGTAGGTTTCACTCTGTTCTCTCCTATATAGATAGATGAATTTGGAACTCTAAATCAAACATGGTTTGTAGTAGCTCTTTGAAACTTGACAAAATAAAGGAGTTCTCAGTTTTGTCTCTTTGGTTTGTTTCCTCTTCAAGTAGCCCGAAGCAGAGACTGTGGAAAAGCACTTTCATTGAGTGGGGTTGCCAAGCTTCTAAGGAATAACGAGTTTCCGAAATACCTGCAAATATTTTTTCAGCCAATCTTGATGATACTTGGTGGTAATGATCAGTATACAAAACCCAAAGCCTCACCAAATTTTGTGCTTCTAGATTTAAGCGTTTGTCTACAGTGGAAGTTTTTATAATTAGGTTTCACTTTGTTCTCTCGTATATAGATAGTGAATTTGGAACTCTAAATCCAACATGGTTTGTAGTAGCTCTTTGAAACTTGACAAAATAAAGGAGTTCTCAGTTTTGTCTCTTTGGTTTGTTTCCTCTTCAAGTAGCCCGAAGCAGAGACTGTGGAAACGCACTTTCATTGAGAGGGCTTGCCAAGCTTCCAAGAAATTACGAGTTTCTGAAATACCAGCAAATATTTTTTCACCCAATCTTGATGATACGTGGTGGTCATGACAAGTACACAAATCCCACTTGGCTCACCAAATTTTGTTCTTCTAGGTTGAAGCGTTCGTTTACAGTAGCAGTTTTAATTTTTAGGTTTAACTGTGTTCTCTCCTATATAGATAGATGAATTTGGAACTCTAAATCAAACACGGTTTGTAGTAGCTCTTTCAAACTTGAAAAAATAAAGGAGTTCTCCGTTTTGTCTCTATGGTTTGTTTCGTATTCAAGTAGCCCTAGGCCCAGACTGCGAAAAGCACTTCCATTGAGAAGGGTTGCCAAGCTTCAAAGAAATAACGAATTTCCGAAATACGAACAAATATTCTTTCACTCAATCTTCATGATACTTGGTGGTAATGATCAGTACACAAATCCCACTTGGCTCACCAAATTTTGTTCTTCTAGATTGAAGCGTTCGTCTACAGTAGCAGTTTTTATATGTAGGTTTCACTCTGTTCTCTCCTATATAGATAGATGAATTTGGAACTCTAAATCAAACATGGTTTGTAGTAGCTCTTTGAAACTTGACAAAATAAAGGAGTTCTCAGTTTTGTCTCTATGGTTTGTTTCCTCTTCAAGTAGCCCGAAGCAGAGACTGTGGAAAAGCACTTTCATTGAGAGGGGTTGCCAAGCTTCTAAGGAATAACGAGTTTCCGAAATACCTGCAAATATTTTTTTCAGCCAATCTTGATGATACTTGCTGGTAATGATCAGTATACAAAACCCAAAGCCGCACCAAATTTTGTGCTTCTAGGTTTAAGCGTTTGTCTACAGTAGAAGTTTTTATAATTAGGTTTCACTCTGTTCTCTCGTATATAGATAGTGAATTTGGAACTCTAAATCCAACATGGTTTGTAGTAGCTCTTTGAAACTTGACAAAATAAAGGAGTTCTCAGTTTTGTCTCTATGGTTTGTTTCCTCTTCAAGTAGCCCTACGCACAGACTGTGGAAAGGCAGTTTCATTGAGAGGGCTTGCCAAGCTTCCTAGAAATTACGAGTTTCTGAAATACCAGCAAATATTTTTTCACCCAATCTTGATGATACGTGGTGGTCATGACAAGTACACAAATCCCACTTGGCTCACCAAATTTTGTTCTTCTAGGTTGAAGCGTTCGTTTACAGTAGCAGTTTTTATTTTTAGGTTTCACTGTGTTCTCTCCTATATAGATAGATGAATTTGGAACTCTAAATCAAACACGGTTTGTAGTAGCTCTTTGAAACTTGAAAAAATAAAGGAGTTCTCCGTTTTGTCTCTATGGTTTATTTCCTCTTCAAGTAGCCCTAGGCCCAGACTGCGAAAAGCACTTCCATTGAGAAGGGTTGCCAAGCTTCTAAGAAATAATGAATTTCCGAAATACGAACAAATATTCTTTCACTCAATCTTCATGATACTTGGTGGTAATGATCAGTACACAAATCCCACTTGGCTCACCAAGTTTTTTTCTTCTAGGTTGAAGCGTTCGTCTACAGTAGCAGTTTTTATATGTAGGTTTCACTCTGTTCTCTCCTATATAGATAGATGAATTTGGAACGCTAAATCCAACATGGTTGTAGTAGCTCTTTGAAACTTGGCAAAAAAAGTAGTTCTCAGTTTTGTCTCTATGGTTTGTTTCCTCTTCAAGTGGCCCTAAGAGTAGACTGTGGAAAACGACTTTCATTGAAAGTGGTTGCCAAGCTTCAAAAAATTACGAGTTTTCGAAATACCAGCAAATATTTTTTCACCCAATCTTGATGATACGGGGTGGTAATGACACGTACAGAAAGCCCACTTGGCTCACCAAATTTTGTTCTTCTACGTTGAAGCATTCGTTTACAGTAGCAGTATTTATTTTTAGGATTCACTCTGTTCTCTCCTATATAGATAGATGAATTTTGAACTCTAAATCCAACGTGGTTTGTAGTTGCTTTTTGAAACTTGACAAAAAAAGGAGTTCTCAGTTTTGTCTCTATGGTTTGTTTCCTCTTCAAGTAGTCCTAGGCACAGACTGTGGAAAACCACTTTCATTGAGAGGGGTTACCAAGCTACTAAGGAATAACGAGTTTCTGAAATACCAGCAAATATTTTTTCACCCAATCTTAATGATACTGGGTGGTAATGATCAGTACAAAAATCCCACTTGGCTCACCAAATTTTGTTCTTCTAGGTTGAAGCGTTCGTTTACAGTAGCAGTTTTTATTTTTAGGTTTCACTTTGTTCTCTCTTATATAGATAGATGAATTTAGAACTCTAAATCCAACACGGTTTTTCGTAGCTCTTTGAAACTTGACAAAATAAAGGAGTTTTCAGTTTTTTCTCTATGGTTTGTTTCCTCTTCAAGTAGCCCTCGGCACAGACTGTGGAAAAGCACTTTCATTGAGAGGGGTTGCCAAGCTTCTAAGAAATAGCGAGTTTCCAAAATAGCAGCAAATATTTTTTCACCCATTCTTGATGATACTTTGTGGTAATGATCAGTACACCAATCCCACATGGCTCACCAAATTGTGTTCTTCTAGATTGAAGTGTTCTTCTACAGTGGCAGTTTTTATATGTAGGTTTCACTCTGTTCTCTCCTATATAGATAGATGAATTTGGAACTCTAAATCCAACTTGGTTTGTAGTAGCTCTTTGAAACTTGACAAAATAAAGAAGTTCTCAGTTTTGTCTCTATGGTTTGTTTCCTCTTCAAGTAGCCCTAGGCACAGCCTGTGGAAAAGCACTTTCATTGAGAGAAGTTGCCAAGCTTCTAAGGAATAACGAGTTTCCGAAATACCAGCAAATATTTTTTTCCCCCAATCTTGATGATACGTGGTGGTAATGACAAGTACACAAAGCCCACTTGGCTCACCATATTTTGTTCTTCTAGGTTGAAGCGTTCGTTTACAGTAGCAGTTTTTATTTTTAGGTTTCACTCTGTTCTCTCCTATATAGATAGATGAATTTGGAACTCTAAATCCAACATGGTTTGTAGTAGCTCTTTGAAACTTAACAAAGTAAAGTTGTTCTCAGTTTTGTATCGATGGTTTGTTTTTTCTCAAGTAGTCCTATGCCCAGACTGTGGAAAAGCACTTCCATTTAGAGGGGTTGCCAAGCTTCTAAAAAATAACGAGTTTCCGAAGTACCAGCAAATATTCTTTCACCCAATCTTGATTATACTTGGTGGTAATGATCAGTACTCAAATCCCACATGGCTCGCCAAATTTTGTTCTTCTAGGTGTAAGCCTTCGTCTACAGTAGCAGTATTTATATTTAGGTTTCACTCTGTTCTCTCCTATATAGATAGATGACTTTGGAACTCTAAATTCAACATGGTTTGTAGTAGCTCTTTGAAACTTGACAGAATAAAGGAGTTCTCAGTTTTGTCTCTATGGTTTGTTTCCTCTTCAAGTAGCCCTAGGCACAGACTGTGGAAAAGCACTTCCATTGAGAGGGGTTGCCAAGCTTCTAAGAAATAACGAGTTTCCGAAATACCAGCAAAAATTTTTTCACACAATCTTGATGATACGTGGTGGTAATGATCAGTACACAAATCCCACTTGGCTCACCAAATTGTGTTCTTCTAGGTTGAAGCGTTCGTCTACAGCAGCAGTTTTTATATGTAGGTTACACTCTTTTCTCTCTTATATAGATAGATGAATTTGGAACTCTAAATCCAACATGGTTTGTAGTAGCTCTTTGAAACGTGACAAAAAAAAAGTAGTTCTCAGTTTAGTCTCTATGGTTTGTTCCCTCTTCAAGTAGCCCTGGGCACAGACTGTGGAAAAGCACTTTCATTGAGAGGGGTTGCCAAGCTTCTAAGGAATAACGAGTTTCCGAAATACCAGCAAATATTTTGTCACCCAATCTTCATGATACTTGGTGGTAATGATCAGTACACAAATCCCACTTGGCTCGCCAAATTTGGTTCTTATAGGTTTACGAGTTTGTCTACAGTAGCAGTTTTATATTTAGGTTTCACTCTGTTCTCTCCTATATAGATAGATGATTTTGGAACTCTAAATCCAACATGGTTTGTAGTAGCTCTTTGAAACTTGACAAAATAATGGAGTTCTCAGTTTTGTCACTATGTTTCACTTCCTCTTCAAGTGGCCCGAATCAGAGACTGTGGAAAAGCACTTTCATTGAGAGGTGTTGCCAAGCTTCTAAGGAATAAAGAGTTTCCGAAATACCTGCAAATATTTTTTCACGCAATCTTGATGATACTTGGTGGTAATGATCAGTACACAAAACCCACTTGCCTCACCAAATTTTGTGCTTCTATGTTTAAGCGTTTGTCTACAGTAGAAGTTTTTATAATTATTTTTCACTCTGTTCTCTCGTATACAGATAGTGAATTTGGAACTCTAAATCCAACATGGTTTGTAGTAGCTCTTTGAAACTTGACAAAATAAAGAAGTTCTCAGTTTGGTCTCTATGGTTTGTTTCCTCTTCAAGTAGCCCTAGGCACAGACTGTGGAAAAGCACTTTCATTGAGAGGGCTTGCCAAGCTTCCAAGAAATTACGAATTTCTGAAATACCAGCACATATTTTTCTCCCAATCTTGATGATACAGGGTGGTAATGATACGTACAGAAAGCCCACTTGGCTCACCAAATTTTGTTCTTCTACGTTGAAGCATTCGTTTACACTAGCAGTATTTATTTTTAGGATTCACTCTGTTCTCTCCTATATAGATAGATGAATTTGGAACTCTAAATCAAACATGGTTTGTAGTAGCTCTTTGAAACTTGACAAAATAAAAGAGTTCTCAGTTTTGACTCCATGGTTTGTTTTCGATTCAAGTAGCCCTAGGCACAGACTGTGGAAAAGCACTTTCATTGAGAGTGGTTGCCAAGCTGCTAAGAAAAAACGAGTTTCCGAAATAAGAGCAAATATTTTTTCACCCAATCTTGATGATTCTTGGTGGTAATGATCAGTACACAAATCCCACTTGCCTCACCAAATTTTGTGCTCCTAGGTTTAAGCGTTTGTCTACAGTAGAAGTTTTTATAATTAGGTTTCACTCTGTTCTCTCCTATATACATAGTGAATTTGGAACTCTAAATCCAACATGGTTTGTAGAAGCTCTTTGAAACTTGACAAAATAAAGGAGTTCTCTGTTTTTTCTCTATGGTTTGTTTCCTCTTCAAGTAGCCCTAGGCACAGACTTTGGAAAAGCACTTTCATTGAGAGGGCTTGCCAAGCTTCTAAGAAATTACGAGTTTCTGAAATACCAGCAAATATTTTTCACACAATCTTGATGATACGTGGTGGTAATGACAAGTACACAAATCCCACTTGGCTCACCAAATTTTGTTCTTCTAGATTGAAGCGTTCGTCTACAGTAGCAGTTTTTATATGTAGGTTTCACTCTGTTCTCTCCTATATAGATAGATGAATTTGGAACTCTAAATCAAACATGGTTTGTAGTAGCTCTTTGAAACTTGAGAAAATAAAGGAGTTCTCAGTTTTGTCTCTATGGTTTGTTTCCTCTTCAAGTAGCCCGAAGCAGAGACTGTGGAAAAGCACTTTCATTGAGAGCGGTTGCCAAGCTTCTAAGGAATAACGAGTTTCCGAAATACCTGCAAATATTTTTTCAGCCAATCTTGATGATACTTGGTGGTAATGATCAGTATACAAAACCCAAAGCCTCACCAAATTTTGTGCTTCTAGGTTTAAGCGTTTGTCTACAGTAGAAGTTTTTATAATTAGGTTTCACTCTGTTCTCTCGTATATAGATAGTGAATTTGGAACTCTAAATCCAACATGGTTTGTAGTAGCTCTTTGAAACTTGACAAAATAAAGGAGTTCTCAGTTTTGTCTCTATGGTTTGTTTCCTCTTCAAGTAGCCCTACGCACAGACTGTGGAAACGCACTTTCATTGAGAGGGCTTGCCAAGCTTCCTAGAAATTACGAGTTTCTGAAATACCAGCAAATATTTTTTCACCCAATCTTGATGATACGTGGTGGTCATGACAAGTACACAAATCCCACTTGGCTCACCAAATTTTGTTCTTCTAGGTTGAAGCGTTCTTTTTACAGTAGCAGTTTTAATTTTTAGGTTTAACTGTGTTCTCTCCTATATAGATAGATGAATTTGGAACTCTAAATCAAACACGGTTTGTAGTAGCTCTTTGAAACTTGAAAAAATAAAGGAGTTCTCCGTTTTGTCTCTATGGTTTGTTTCCTATTCAAGTAGCCCTAGGCCCAGACTGCGAAAAGCACTTCCATTGAGAAGGGTTGCCAAGCTTCAAAGAAATAACGAATTTCCGAAATACGAACAAATATTCTTTCACTCAATCTTCATGATACTTGGTGGTAATGATCAGTACACAAATCCCACTTGGCTCACCAAATTTTGTTCTTCTAGATTGAAGCGTTCGTCTACAGTAGCAGTTTTTATATGTAGGTTTCACTCTGTTCTCTCCTATATAGATAGATGAATTTGGAACTCTAAATCAAACATGGTTTGTAGTAGCTCTTTGAAACTTGACAAAATAAAGGAGTTCTCAGTTTTGTCTCTATGGTTTGTTTCCTCTTCAAGTAGCCCGAAGCAGAGACTGTGGAAAAGCACTTTCATTGAGAGGGGTTGCCAAGCTTCTAAGGAATAACGAGTTTCCGAAATACCTGCAAATATTTTTTCAGCCAATCTTGATGATACTTGGTGGTAATGATCAGTATACAAAACCCAAAGCCTCACCAAATTTTGTGCTTCTAGGTTTAAGCGTTTGTCTACAGTAGAAGTTTTTATAATTAGGTTTCACTCTGTTCTCTCGTATATAGATAGTGAATTTGGAACTCTAAATCCAACATGGTTTGTAGTAGCTCTTTGAAACTTGACAAAATAAAGGAGTTCTCAGTTTTGTCTCTATGGTTTGTTTCCTCTTCAAGTAGCCCTACGCACAGACTGTGGAAACGCACTTTCATTGAGAGGGCTTGCCAAACTTCCTAGAAATTACGAGTTTCTGAAATACCAGCAAATATTTTTTCACCCAATCTTGATGATACGTGGTGGTCATGACAAGTACACAAATCCCACTTGGCTCACCAAATTTTGTTCTTCTAGGTTGAAGCGTTCGTTTACAGTAGCAGTTTTAATTTTTAGGTTTAACTGTGTTCTCTCCTATATAGATAGATGAATTTGGAACTCTAAATCAAACACGGTTTGTAGTAGCTCTTTGAAACTTGAAAAAATAAAGGAGTTCTCCGTTTTGTCTCTATGGTTTGTTTCCTCTTCAAGTAGCCCTAGGCCCAGACTGCGAAAAGCACTTCCATTGAGAAGGGTTGCCAAGCTTCTAAGAAATAACGAATTTCCGAAATACGAACAAATATTCTTTCACTCAATCTTCATGATACTTGGTGGTAATGATCAGTACACAAATCCCACTTGGCTCACCAAGTTTTTTTCTTCTAGGTTGAAGCGTTCGTCTACAGTAGCAGTTTTTATATGTAGGTTTCAATCTGTTCTCTCCTATATAGATAGATGAATTTGGAACGCTAAATCCAACATGGTTGTAGTAGCTCTTTGAAACTTGGCAAAAAAAAAAGTAGTTCTCAGTTTTGTCTCTATGGTTTGTTTCCTCTTCAAGTGGCCCTAAGAGTAGACTGTGGAAAACCACTTTCATTGAAAGTGGTTGTCAAGCTTCAAAAATTACGTGTTTTCGAAATACCAGCAAATATTTTTTCACCCAATCTTGATGATACGGGGTGGTAATGACACGTACAGAAAGCCCACTTGGCTCACCAAATTTTGTTCTTCTACGTTGAAGCATTCGTTTACAGTAGCAGTATTTATTTTTAGGATTCACTCTGTTCTCTCCTATATAGATAGATGAATTTTGAACTCTAAATCCAACGTGGTTTGTAGTTGCTTTTTGAAACTTGACAAAAAAAGGAGTTCTCAGTTTTGTCTCTATGGTTTGTTTCCTCTTCAAGTAGTCCTAGGCACAGACTGTGGAAAACCACTTTCATTGAGAGGGGTTACCAAGCTACTAAGGAATAACGAGTTTCTGAAATACCAGCAAATATTTTTTCACCCAATCTTAATGATACTGGGTGGTAATGATCAGTACAAAAATCCCACTTGGCTCACCAAATTTTGTTCTTCTAGGTTGAAGCGTTCGTTTACAGTAGCAGTTTTTATTTTTAGGTTTCACTTTGTTCTCTCTTATATAGATAGATGAATTTGGAACTCTAAATCCAACACGGTTTTTCGTAGCTCTTTGAAACTTGACAAAATAAAGGAGTTTTCAGTTTTTTCTCTATGGTTTGTTTCCTCTTCAAGTAGCCCTCGGCACAGACTGTGGAAAAGCACTTTCATTGAGAGGGGTTGCCAAGCTTCTAAGAAATAGCGAGTTTCCAAAATAGCAGCAAATATTTTTTCACCCATTCTTGATGATACTTGGTGGTAATGATCAGTACACCAATCCCACTTGGCTCACCAAATTGTGTTCTTCTAGATTGAAGTGTTCTTCTACAGTGGCAGTTTTTATATGTAGGTTTCACTCTGTTCTCTCCTATATAGATAGATGAATTTGGAACTCTAAATCCAACTTGGTTTGTAGTAGCTCTTTGAAACTTGACAAAATAAAGAAGTTCTCAGTTTTGTCTCTATGGTTTGTTTCCTCTTCAAGTAGCCCTAGGCACAGCCTGTGGAAAAGCACTTTCATTGAGAGAAGTTGCCAAGCTTCTAAGGAATAACGAGTTTCCGAAATACCAGCAAATATTTTTTCCCCCAATCTTGATGATACGTGGTGGTAATGACAAGTACACAAAGCCCACTTGGCTCACCATATTTTGTTCTTCTAGGTTGAAGCGTTCGTTTACAGTAGCAGTTTTTATTTTTAGGTTTCACTCTGTTCTCTCCTATATAGATAGATGAATTTGGAACTCTAAATCCAACATGGTTTGTAGTAGCTCTTTGAAACTTAACAAAGTACAGTTGTTCTCAGTTTTGTATCGATGGTTTGTTTTTTCTCAAGTAGCCCTATGCCCAGACTGTGGAAAAGCACTTCCATTTAGAGGGGTTGCCAAGCTTCTAAAAAATAACGAGTTTCCGAAGTACCAGCAAATATTCTTTCACCCAATCTTGATTATACTTGGTGGTAATGATCAGTACTCAAATCCCACATGGCTCGCCAAATTTTGTTCTTCTAGGTTTAAGCCTTCGTCTACAGTAGCAGTATTTATATTTAGGTTTCACTCTGTTCTCTCCTATATAGATAGATGACTTTGGAACTCTAAATTCAACATGGTTTGTAGTAGCTCTTTGAAACTTGACAGAATAAAGGAGTTCTCAGTTTTGTCTCTATGGTTTGTTTCCTCTTCAAGTAGCCCTAGGCACAGACTGTGGAAAAGCACTTCCATTTAGAGGGGTTGCCAAGCTTCTAAGAAATAACGAGTTTCCGAAATACCAGCAAATATTTTTTCACACAATCTTGATGATACTTGGTGGTAATGATCAGTACACAAATCCCACTTGGCTCACCAAATTGTGTTCTTCTAGGTTGAAGCGTTCGTCTACAGCCGCAGTTTTTATATGTAGGTTACATTCTTTTCTCTCTTATATAGATAGATGAATTTGGAACTCTAAATCCAACATGGTTTGTAGTAGCTCTTTGAAACGTGACAAAATAAAGTAGTTCTCAGTTTAGTCTCTATGGTTTGTTCCCTCTTCAAGTAGCCCTGGGCAGAGACTGTGGAAAAGCACTTTCATTGAGAGGGGTTGCCAAGCTTCTAAGGAATAACGAGTTTCCGAAATACCAGCAAATATTTTGTCACCCAATCTTCATGATACTTGGTGGTAATGATCAGTACACAAATCCCACTTGGCTCGCCAAATTTGGTTCTTATAGGTTTACGAGTTTGTCTACAGTAGCAGTTTTATATTTAGGTTTCACTCTGTTCTCTCCTATATAGATAGATGATTTTGGAACTCTAAATCCAACATGGTTTGTAGTAGCTCTTTGAAACTTGACAAAATAATGGAGTTCTCAGTTTTGTCACTATGGTTCATTTCCTCTTCAAGTGGCCCGAATCAGAGACTGTGGAAAAGCACTTTCATTGAGAGGTGTTGCCAAGCTTCTAAGGAATAAAGAGTTTCCGAAATACCTGCAAATATTTTTTCACGCAATCTTGATGATACTTGGTGGTAATGATCAGTACACAAAACCCACTTGCCTCACCAAATTTTGTGCTTCTATGTTTAAGCGTTTGTCTACAGTAGAAGTTTTTATAATTATTTTTCACTCTGTTCTCTCGTATACAGATAGTGAATTTGGAACTCTAAATCCAACATGGTTTGTAGTAGCTCTTTGAAACTTGACAAAATAAAGAAGTTCTCAGTTTGGTATCTATGGTTTGTTTCCTCTTCAAGTAGCCCTAGGCACAGACTGTGGAAAAGCACTTTCATTGAGAGGGCTTGCCAAGCTTCCAAGAAATTACGAATTTCTGAAATACCAGCACATATTTTTCTCCCAATCTTGATGATACAGGATGGTAATGATACGTACAGAAAGCCCACTTGGCTCACCAAATTTTGTTCTTCTACGTTGAAGCATTCGTTTACACTAGCAGTATTTATTTTTAGGATTCACTCTGTTCTCTCCTATATAGATAGATGAATTTGGAACTCTAAATCAAACATGGTTTGTAGTAGCTCTTTGAAACTTGACAAAATAAAAGAGTTCTCAGTTTTGACTCCATGGTTTGTTTTCGATTCAAGTAGCCCTAGGCACAGACTGTGGAAAAGCACTTTCATTGAGAGTGGTTGCCAAGCTGCTAAGAAAAAACGAGTTTCCGAAATAAGAGCAAATATTTTTTCACCCAATCTTGATGATTCTTGGTGGTAATGATCAGTACACAAATCCCACTTGCCTCACCAAATTTTGTGCTCCTAGGTTTAAGCGTTTGTCTACAGTAGAAGTTTTTATAATTAGGTTTCACTCTGTTCTCTCCTATATACATAGTGAATTTGGAACTCTAAATCCAACATGGTTTGTAGAAGCTCTTTGAAACTTGACAAAATAAAGGAGTTCTCTGTTTTTTCTCTATGGTTTGTTTCCTCTTCAAGTAGCCCTAGGCACAGACTTTGGAAAAGCACTTTCATTGAGAGGGCTTGCCAAGCTTCTAAGAAATTACGAGTTTCTGAAATACCAGCAAATATTTTTCACACAATCTTGATGATACGTGGTGGTAATGACAAGTACACAAATCCCACTTGGCTCACCAAATTTTGTTCTTCTAGATTGAAGCGTTCGTCTACAGTAGCAGTTTTTATATGTAGGTTTCACTCTGTTCTCTCCTATATAGATAGATGAATTTGGAACTCTAAATCAAACATGGTTTGTAGTAGCTCTTTGAAACTTGAGAAAATAAAGGAGTTCTCAGTTTTGTCTCTATGGTTTGTTTCCTCTTCAAGTAGCCCGAAGCAGAGACTGTGGAAAAGCACTTTCATTGAGAGGGGTTGCCAAGCTTCTAAGGAATAACGAGTTTCCGAAATACCTGCAAATATTTTTTCAGCCAATCTTGATGATACTTGGTGGTAATGATCAGTATACAAAACCCAAAGCCTCACCAAATTTTGTGCTTCTAGGTTTAAGCGTTTGTCTACAGTAGAAGTTTTTATAATTAGGTTTCACTCTGTTCTCTCGTATATAGATAGTGAATTTGGAACTCTAAATCCAACATGGTTTGTAGTAGCTCTTTGAAACTTGACAAAATAAAGGAGTTCTCAGTTTTGTCTCTATGGTTTGTTTCCTCTTCAAGTAGCCCTACGCACAGACTGTGGAAACGCACTTTCATTGAGAGGGCTTGCCAAGCTTCCTAGAAATTACGAGTTTCTGAAATACCAGCAAATATTTTTTCACCCAATCTTGATGATACGTGGTGGTCATGACAAGTACACAAATCCCACTTGGCTCACCAAATTTTGTTCTTCTAGGTTGAAGCGTTCTTTTTACAGTAGCAGTTTTAATTTTTAGGTTTAACTGTGTTCTCTCCTATATAGATAGATGAATTTGGAACTCTAAATCAAACACGGTTTGTAGTAGCTCTTTGAAACTTGAAAAAATAAAGGAGTTCTCCGTTTTGTCTCTATGGTTTGTTTCCTATTCAAGTAGCCCTAGGCCCAGACTGCGAAAAGCACTTCCATTGAGAAGGGTTGCCAAGCTTCAAAGAAATAACGAATTTCCGAAATACGAACAAATATTCTTTCACTCAATCTTCATGATACTTGGTGGTAATGATCAGTACACAAATCCCACTTGGCTCACCAAATTTTGTTCTTCTAGATTGAAGCGTTCGTCTACAGTAGCAGTTTTTATATGTAGGTTTCACTCTGTTCTCTCCTATATAGATAGATGAATTTGGAACTCTAAATCAAACATGGTTTGTAGTAGCTCTTTGAAACTTGACAAAATAAAGGAGTTCTCAGTTTTGTCTCTATGGTTTGTTTCCTCTTCAAGTAGCCCGAAGCAGAGACTGTGGAAAAGCACTTTCATTGAGAGGGGTTGCCAAGCTTCTAAGGAATAACGAGTTTCCGAAATACCTGCAAATATTTTTTCAGCCAATCTTGATGATACTTGGTGGTAATGATCAGTATACAAAACCCAAAGCCTCACCAAATTTTGTGCTTCTAGGTTTAAGCGTTTGTCTACAGTAGAAGTTTTTATAATTAGGTTTCACTCTGTTCTCTCGTATATAGATAGTGAATTTGGAACTCTAAATCCAACATGGTTTGTAGTAGCTCTTTGAAACTTGACAAAATAAAGGAGTTCTCAGTTTTGTCTCTATGGTTTGTTTCCTCTTCAAGTAGCCCTACGCACAGACTGTGGAAACGCACTTTCATTGAGAGGGCTTGCCAAACTTCCTAGAAATTACGAGTTTCTGAAATACCAGCAAATATTTTTTCACCCAATCTTGATGATACGTGGTGGTCATGACAAGTACACAAATCCCACTTGGCTCACCAAATTTTGTTCTTCTAGGTTGAAGCGTTCGTTTACAGTAGCAGTTTTAATTTTAGGTTTAACTGTGTTCTCTCCTATATAGATAGATGAATTTGGAACTCTAAATCAAACACGGTTTGTAGTAGCTCTTTGAAACTTGAAAAAATAAAGGAGTTCTCCGTTTTGTCTCTATGGTTTGTTTCCTCTTCAAGTAGCCCTAGGCCCAGACTGCGAAAAGCACTTCCATTGAGAAGGGTTGCCAAGCTTCTAAGAAATAACGAATTTCCGAAATACGAACAAATATTCTTTCACTCAATCTTCATCATACTTGGTGGTAATGATCAGTACACAAATCCCACTTGGCTCACCAAGTTTTTTTCTTCTAGGTTGAAGCGTTCGTCTACAGTAGCAGTTTTTATATGTAGGTTTCAATCTGTTCTCTCCTATATAGATAGATGAATTTGGAACGCTAAATCCAACATGGTTGTAGTAGCTCTTTGAAACTTGGCAAAAAAAAAAGTAGTTCTCAGTTTTGTCTCTATGGTTTGTTTCCTCTTCAAGTGGCCCTAAGAGTAGACTGTGGAAAACCACTTTCATTGAAAGTGGTTGCCAAGCTTCAAAAAATTACGTGTTTTCGAAATACCAGCAAATATTTTTTCACCCAATCTTGATGATACGGGGTGGTAATGACACGTACAGAAAGCCCACTTGGCTCACCAAATTTTGTTCTTCTACGTTGAAGCATTCGTTTACAGTAGCAGTATTTATTTTTAGGATTCACTCTGTTCTCTCCTATATAGATAGATGAATTTTGAACTCTAAATCCAACGTGGTTTGTAGTTGCTTTTTGAAACTTGACAAAAAAAGGAGTTCTCAGTTTTGTCTCTATGGTTTGTTTCCTCTTCAAGTAGTCCTAGGCACAGACTGTGGAAAACCACTTTCATTGAGAGGGGTTACCAAGCTACTAAGGAATAACGAGTTTCTGAAATACCAGCAAATATTTTTTCACCCAATCTTAATGATACTGGGTGGTAATGATCAGTACAAAAATCCCACTTGGCTCACCAAATTTTGTTCTTCTAGGTTGAAGCGTTCGTTTACAGTAGCAGTTTTTATTTTTAGGTTTCACTTTGTTCTCTCTTATATAGATAGATGAATTTGGAACTCTAAATCCAACACGGTTTTTCGTAGCTCTTTGAAACTTGACAAAATAAAGGAGTTTTCAGTTTTTTCTCTATGGTTTGTTTCCTCTTCAAGTAGCCCTCGGCACAGACTGTGGAAAAGCACTTTCATTGAGAGGGGTTGCCAAGCTTCTAAGAAATAGCGAGTTTCCAAAATAGCAGCAAATATTTTTTCACCCATTCTTGATGATACTTGGTGGTAATGATCAGTACACCAATCCCACTTGGCTCACCAAATTGTGTTCTTCTAGATTGAAGTGTTCTTCTACAGTGGCAGTTTTTATATGTAGGTTTCACTCTGTTCTCTCCTATATAGATAGATGAATTTGGAACTCTAAATCCAACTTGGTTTGTAGTAGCTCTTTGAAACTTGACAAAATAAAGAAGTTCTCAGTTTTGTCTCTATGGTTTGTTTCCTCTTCAAGTAGCC